>NW_011494870.1:1486655-1513179 GCF_000754665.1 Bison bison bison | reverse complement strand
AAAAATAGGACGAAACATTACATCTTTTTTTTTTTTTTTTTAGCATAGTTGCTTTACAATGTTCTGTTAGTTTCTGCTGTACAGTGAAGTGAGTCAGCTATATGTATACATATATCCCCTCCCTCTTGGACCTCCTTCCCATTGTATCCTGATAGGAGAAATATAAAAATTTTGCATATATTTGAAAACCATCAGTATATGTGTGTCCCAGGAAGGAGGTGGCTATATGTGTGTGTTTTGTGTACATGCATAAACAAAGGTACCTTTAAAGATGAACTGGGCATACACCGAATTCTTGACAGTGATTGCACCAGTGGAGGAAATGAACAGAATCTGCAAAATAACCCAGGTTTTTTCACATTAATCTTTAATATCTTAATATTTTAGTTGAAAGTTAAGAATTTTAGTGACACATATTAATAAGTATCAGTCTGAGGAGGTCTGGAATAATGCATCTGGTGGGTTAATTGCATTGACAGACCCAATTAAAGATCTCCCCACATTCACACCTTTTAAACTACCATTTAATACCCCTCCCATCAAGAGACAGTCTGTTTCTCCAGTCCTTGAACTGGGCTGGCCTTGTAACTTGGTTTGTTTAATATGAAACAATGGGTTTAATGTGCTAGTTTTGAGACATGGTTTTAGGAGACCTTGCACACTTCTGCCTTCTTTCAGATGCCTGCATTCAATCGCAAGAACAATCCTGAACTAGCTTATTAGGGGATGACAGGCCACGGAGAGCCTAGGTGAGTCAGCCCAGCTGTGGCCATTATAGACCAGCCGATCCTTGCCCCTTATCAAACTGATAAACCAGCTGACCACTGTGAAAACAGGACCACAGACCCAAAATAGAGTTTCTTATGCTAAGTTCCATGCCATCAAACCAAGACTTAATTACAGTTTCAGTTCTCCCAGAAATGGAATGGGAAATCAGTCAATCAGGTAATGCCTGATGAGCACTAGTTATGTAAGTGACCTGGTTGACCTCTGCCATCTCCTAAAAGCCACTAAATTTATAATAACCGATTTGCTTTTCTGTCTTGTAGAACCTCCTTGTTCCTGCTGTCTTCTGCTATTAAGGTCTTTCATTTTGTTCAGCTCCTCAGAGTTCCTTTCTATCTGCTAGATTGCATGCTGCCCAATTCAAATCAATTTTGTTAAAATATGCTCTTAAAGTGCCTCAGTTTATCTTTTAACACCATACATGCATGAACTTCCCATGTAATCCCTGTACTTCTTAGAAATAATAAATGTTGTAAGCAATCAAATTTTGAATTGATATGTTACACAGTAATACAACCTGATATAAAATGCTTGTTACTGTTCTCTAAGCTTTTCTATATTTTACATTTATTTATTATTACTTTTCCAAAATTAAATGAAAAAAAGTGGAATAGAAAGAAAATTGAAGATGCATTGATGGAAGGTTCAAAACCTAAAATTGCAATTGGTTTCTTATTTTGACTGCCACGAATAACAAAATTTCACAGGTACTTATTATGCTTTTTGTATTTAGAAGGAGGCCTTTGGGGGTAATTAAAATACTACTATTGAGCATAGCAAAACAACCAAAGCACATTAATTATAACAAGAAAATTGCACACTAGAAAATGCATACTTGTTGATATGTTACTTTGATCCAAGAAACACAAAATACTTACAGTAATTAATCTTCATTTATTCCCTGGGATGAAATGAGTATTTCATCCAATAATAGACAATTGCTATTTTTATTTTGTCTATTAAATAATGGTTGCTGCTGCTACTGCTGCTAAGTTGCTTCAGTTGTGTCCAACTCTGTGCAACCCCATAGATGGCAGCCCACCAGGCTCCACCATCCCTGGGATTCTCCAAGCAAGAACACTGGAGTGGGTTGCTAGTTCCTTCTCCAATGCATGAAAGTGAAAAGTCAAAGTGAAGTCACTCAGTTGTGTCCGACTCTTAGCGACCTCATGGACTGCAGCCTACCAAGCTCCTCCATCCATGGGATTTTCCAGGCAAGAGTACTGGAGTGGGGTGCCATTGCCTTCTCCAATTAAATAATGGCAGTTTAAATTAAAAAAAAGTAATGAAAGATCAATGAAGTAGGGAGTTCCTAAATTTTCTTAGCCCAAATTGCTCACATTTTTCCAAGGAGATTAATAATGGGAATCTTTTTACTCATTGTTATGGATTGAATATTTGTGACCCCTACCCCTGCCCCACCAATTCATATGCTGAAGCCCCAATCCCCAACAATGCCAATGTGATGGTATTTGGAGGAGGATATTTGGGAGATAGTTAGGTCATGAGGGTGGTGCTTTCATGAATAGGATTAGTTCCCTTATAAGAAGGGAAAGTAGCCAGAGCCTCCCTCTCTCTGCCATGTGAGGATACAGCAAGAAGACTAGCATCCATTAATTAGGAAGAGATTCCTTCATCAGAATGCAACCATGCTGGCATCTTGATCTCAAACTTTCTAGCATCAAGAATTGTGAGAAATAAACCCCTAGTGTTTAAATGCCCCAGTCGATGATATTATTATACCACCTGAACTAAGACACTCATCCAGCAAACTCTTTACATACTAATCCTTAAAAAACAACAAAACTATGTGAAGAAATTTATATTATATTTACAGTTTGCCGATTTATTAAAAAAAAAACTACATGGATGTTTTCAATATTGAAAGAGAGATTTTAATTGGTCATTTCACTACTAATGAGACAGTATGTGTTTATGATTTTGCACTACTGCAGTTTCATTAAATTTTATCCTTTTCAATAGAGATATCTTTCTGTTAATAACTAAAAATAATTATATTGTTTGGTGCAACTCTTCCTATCAGGAGACTCAGCAACGAGAAGGAAAATCTTTCATCAGACCAGCTGACCTAACGTTTGGTTTGAAAAAATATAAGTGTGTATACCTACATGCACGCATTGACCTGGAAGTAATTTTTTCAAGGGTATCTGTAAGGCTCATCACATCAAGCAGATCAAAATTAATTGTCAAGGGAGGCAGCTATTATGGTTCTGTCCTCTTGGACCAATACATATAAAGACAATGGTTGAAAATCAATAGTGTCACTAGGTCAAGGGCACTTGACAGTACAGAACCAATAAATGCTCTTCGTCCATATTTACACAGAGCTGATCTTCAAAAAAAAAAGTGATTTCCAAAGTCATAATCTCTACTCATGTGAAAATCTCAAGGCTTTTGTGGAAGTTACTACCCAGTACGTATTTCTGCTGTCAGACTACTTCTGTCACTGCATTTAAACCATGAAGTGCATTTGCTGCTGATTCGACTATTATGGCAGGAAAATGACCTGTAAAGTTCTTTTGAGGAGCCTGGCATTTTGCATATATTATAAACATACAAAGAAGAGGAAAATGTGTTAAAAATGAAGTTTATGAAAAGTCATCTAACTAAACTTTACATTTCATAGAATACAGAGACTGTCTGATTTGTCAGACTGAAAAGCGGGGGTGTGGGGGTGGGGGAGAAACCTGTCAAGGCAAAAAAAAAGAAATCTCCATATTCTCATATTTTCAAGGGCAGTTGTCAACTTTTTTTTCTATCTACAAAATCTTGATGGTAAGTGACAAAGTAGAAAATGTGTCAAACTATATTATTTGACCTCTTTTTGGTGGTTCGGATGTGCAAAGAACTTAATAGATTGGAACATATGCTTTATTGGGAGCGGGGGGGCGGGTGAAGAGTGATAAATGTGTGTGGACTGAGCTTTGAGAGCAATCTGCACTTGAAAGTGATGACAAAAGCCTCAATTTTTTATAAGTTCTCTAAAGGAAGAGACCTTGGTTTCTGGGAAGGAGGTTAGAATTATGTTCCTCAAAGGTAGCGGTGAATATCTATGCTTAACTCACAGCAATCAAATACTTGACTAAGAGACAAAATTTCTGAGTCTGTACCTGGTGCCAGAATATTTATCAACACCAAGTGTCTCTCATCACTGATACCATAAAACAAAAAAAAAATCACTTGGGGGCTGAAAGGTACTGCTATTTTCCACATCAAGACATTTTGCCAAGAGGATGCACAGGTATAGAGGTCAGGAACAGCCTTGTTCCTATTCTCAGTTCTCCTAAATTGGGGGATCAGAGGAAGGGAAGGCAATTAACCATTTCACTTTTGATCATTAATAAATGTGTCATTAAAGGGGTGTGGGTGCGTGTGCACACACGCACACACACCAGTTGACTGATCAGAAATCAAACCCATGGTCGTGTTTCCTGACCCAGAATGGGAATTTTTATTCCTTAATCATATTCCCCTGGCTGCTTCACTGACCAGCTTCAGTGTGAGATTCAAGGCAAGCACATTATTTACAAGAATTAAAGAGCTTGGGGAGTTGGATGGCGGAAGGAGGACATTTTTTTTCACAGCAGCAATCACAAGCATCAATACAGCTAAAAGTCAGTCTGCATTTCCATCAAAACCTCCTGATTTGCAGCCATTTATAACTTGGCTATAAAAATCACTCCTAGGCTGCAATTCGGCAAATAGTGCCTCGGCTGAGGGGAAAATTGTCCCCTCTTGGTAGCTGTTGGCCTGTTTGGATTTACCTTTTGTTTTAGTGATTTGAGGGAAATACACAGTTATTTGAAAGATGCTCTTTAAATGTAACCCTCAGGAGGAGAAAATGTTTGCACTTTAAGGTATTCATTTGTATTTCCACCTCCGGCAAAAGGAGTGACTTTGACTATACAGTTTAATCCTGTTCTGGTCCCAATTATTTTTGGCATTTTCAGAAAGCGAAGACAATGGGCAAAGCCTTCCATTCAGAAAGAGTTAGTCAGCAGAAAGGCTTTAAATGCTTGTGAGGTTTGTATTCCCTGAGCCACCTCAAAGGACAGGCTGTTGACTGTTGTCTCAGAAGTAATTTCCTCCTATAAAGACCGAATCAGTATGATAGCAGTGGAGAGCTCAGCATTTTTAATTGCCTCAAGGTGCTTATTTGCAGGGAAGGGATAAGCTCAGGAGGATCAAATAAGGAAAGAAAACTTGGCTCAGCCTCCCAGATGAATCTGATCCTTTTCTCCTCTCATCACTTTCACATCTGTGATTTTCCTCCTTCCCCACAACCCACCCCCCACCCCCCGTGCCAAGAAAGGGACGTGCTCTTCTCTACCATTAAGGAGAGTTGATGACTAGGGCCCAAGTCAGATGTTCCTGACCTGTTCCTGGAGCCCCGTTTGCCATTGCCTTTGCACTTAAGAGAAGTCTGGCAGCTGGCAGCATTCTCTGCAGCCCCATGCAAAGCCACCTGGCCAGCTGGGGTGCTCCTGAGTGGAAAAACAGTAAGATTGAAAGTGCACTGGGGAAGAATAAGCCCTCAGTGCTTAAGTCATGGGAGGAAGAATGTGACAGTTGGCACTAGCTTCTTGACTCTAAAGAGTAACTGGGTTTCCTGCTGGGAGATCTGTGGAATTCCTCGACCCAGGGGCAGGTGGTCCTGGAACTCAGCTTTCTGAGAGTGGAAAGATATTCATGTATTCCCTCTCATTCATCAACTTGGGTATACTCCTTTAGACTCTCAAAACTCAACATTTTATCTTTTTACAATGTCCCTGGGAGAGGGGACTTCTTCCATTTTGCCAGTGAAGGAAAGCACAGATAGAAAAGCCAGCTGATGTGTTCTCTGAGCCAATGATGAAATTACATCTCCCATGTCCCCATTTGGGACTTTAGCCATTCTGGCCTAGGGAATGGGGAGGGAGGCCAAAATCCTCTTTAAATCATTTGTGAGTTCTCATAAAAAATAAAAGGAGACATTTTAAGTCTTTGCACATGGCGTGCAGCACTCAGAGCATGACACAGGCCCCTGGCCTGGGACTCACACATTCAAGAGCCCATTCTGGAATGACTCCTATAGTTATGGGCACATGTCCACCCAGAATCTCTGCCCTGCCCCCTTCAAGACCATTAACCCAGTATCTCCCAGTCAAGTAACTTCCCACTGCTCTGGACTTTGCCTCATCTGTCTTGCAGCATGAGGGAAGCAAACACATACATCCTTGGGGCCAACCTGTGGAACAGGGATGGCTGTTTTCTGGAGATATGGATAAAGCTTGGCCATGCAGGACAGAGTGTCCACATGTGTGTGCAAACCCCTCTGCAGAGCAGGACAAGGCAAGATGGGGAGTGAAGAAGGGCTGGTGTGTACAGGGCTGTTTCTCTGTCACAGCGCTGTGTTGTGCACACAAGTCCAAGAATTCTCAATTCAAAGTTGGTCTTCTAGGGTGTTAGGAAAGTAAGTGTGCCAAAGTAGATGAGAGATAAAAGGATATAAAAACATTTTACTTATCAATTTATGAGCCTGATATAAAACTTTAAATTACTTATGTAAACCTATGGTATATGGGCCGCCGCTTGGACTCTTACTTTAGAATCTTTGAAGGTTTAGATGGACCTGAGGCAAAACCACACAAAGGATGAGCTGATCTGTGCCCAGAGTTGCCATGAACATATGAATATATGAGTCTCATTCTATTTTACCTTTTTTCCTTCAGTTGAAATCATATGCATATACTCTACAACGATAATTGCCCAGAAGCATACCTGTCATCTTATTTCACTTTTATCAGTTTCTAGTTCCTCTGTATCTTTCTTTTCCTGCTATTTTTTTAAACAAAATTTAATTACCATCAGAATACTATAAAGTGATTATCCTTCATTCACATTTCTATTTATCCCTCCCATACTCTCTCTGGTTCATTCTGAAATTCTAAGATTCTTTAAAATTTTTCCAATGGTATTATTCTATTTCCACAAGTCATAATTAAATTTTTCATATATCAAAATGAAAACTAACCATAAGCACATATACTAACATGAAGCCTTTAAGAGGCTTTTGTTTTTTCACTCTTTTTCCTTGCTGGCCCATTTCCAAATGCAGGGTTTTGCCAAGTTATTTTAGTTTCAGGCTATTGAGCTTTTAATTATTGTATGTCCTTTCCAATCCAAGAATGCTTACTTACAGAATCGCATCTAGAAGACAAATATCTAGCTTCCTAACCTCTCCACACACAAAATCAGATTTCACTTGGATTAAAAATTAAGCATACTGTGAATCCTGTTTATAACATCCTGACAAAGCCTTTGAAACACTTTGTCAGGTGAAACTATAGACCCTGAGAGAAAGGAAAGAGAGCGGTGGCTGGAATGAGGGGACACAGGATGGAGGCCAAAAACACACTACAGGGCAGGACAAGCAGAGAGCGGGGGCTCAGGGCACACACGGAAGCCAAACACAGCAGGAGGGAGGTGTCCATCCGCAGCTGGGGGTCATACCAAAACCAGATGTAAGGGAAATGCAGCCAAACAAAGCTAGACCAGTGGGAGGACAGCGAAGCAGTCAGGTGAACCTACACACTTCTATATGGAAGCCAGAAAGAAAGCAGTACCTCAGTTTCCACCACTGGGACATCCCTGGAACTTCAAATGCAGGGGGCCCAGATGGATCCCAGGCATGGAATCCACATGCTGCAACTAAAAGACCCCACATGCCACAATTAAGATCCAGCACAGTCTAAATATTTTTTTTTCTTTTTAATTTTCAGCACAGAGCAAAAGACACTAATTCCTCATATCTCTACAACACTTGACAGGTTACAAAGCACTTTCATGTATAATATGAAGCTTAATCCTCATGCATGATAAATTATGGATTATTTACCCCATTTACAGGTGAAAAAAAACTGAAGCTTACAGAGTTTTCTTGTCTGACACAGTGTAAACCTAAAGGAGGGAGAGATGGTTCTTGAGGCTGGGTCTTCTGATGCTCAATGCAAATGCATGCTCTTCTATGACACCACAAGGCTTCTAACTCAGCATGCACACCACATATGGGTTATGATGACAGCTCTCAGCTCACAGAGTGATGTTCAGACTTTCTGGATGCCCTTTTGTTACTTGCTGCAATTGGGGTGGGAGGAGAGAGAAGAACCTTAATACTCCTTCTGGTTGTCATTTCTCCAACAGCCATTTATGACGGTTCCATGAGTCTGACCTCTGGCAGGACCCTAGACACATCATGGCAGCATCAAATTTATGACAATCCTAACTACTGCCATCCAATCTGCTAACCTGTGCAGAGCACAGACATCAGGAAATATGCCTCTCTGTAAATACAATACAGGGGAACTTATTTGTTGTGGCAGCAAGGAGCAGAAAAGGACATTGCTCTCAGGGCCCCAAGGGGAGAAAAGAGATGATGTATGATGTAAGGTAAGGTATTAATCATGTCTGACACCTCTGGATAATCAGCTGGAGTTATCCTTGGGAACAACTGCTTTTCAAGGATGGAATGAGAGAATAATAAGTGGGGAGGGACTTATCAAATGAGATGGCCTAACCTGATAAGATACTGAACTCTATAGCTCAGCATCGTTCCTGGAAATCTGGCTGGCAATTAAATTCAAGAGTTGGAAGGTTGTCAAATGGTTGTTAATGTTTTGTTTAACATTCGTCTCATCTGCACCAGAGTCATCCCAGTAGAAGCTCAAAGTCTGAGTTCAGGAGACCTACCATCAGTCAAAATTATTATCCTCAAGATCTGTAGCTTTGTGAAGCATTTCCTGTGTTTCCTAGAAAAGGCTGCCATCATGGGCACATCTCCAAGCCAGCTCAGGCAGCGGTGGAGCTTATTTCTGCCTGGGTAGAGATTACCACACTGAAGAATGCCTGACAAATGATGAAACACGAGCTCCCAGATGGCAACCTGGTGCCACACAAAGGACACAACAAAACGTGATCCATGAAGAGTGTAGTCAAACTGCAGCTACATCTATCACTTAGAATTAATGCCAAAGTCCACCTATACTCACACATCTAAAAACCTTACTTACCCTACCCTCTTGAACTTGAAAGGATTAAAATATATTTAAAGTGCAGTCATGTCTTTCACGGAATTCTTCATTTCCTTCGCTACGAATCAGTTGTGATTTTTATTTTTAATAAAAAGTGATTTAGAACTATGTAGTCCTCTACATTTCATCAAGAGTTTTTATAATTTCAATTTTCACAACAATGCATTTTATTTCAACAAGCACTGACTGATCACCTGCTTTGTGTCAGTCTCTCTTCCAGGCACCAGGAAATGCAAAGATAAGGAAGTTAAGAAAGCTGTCTTGAAATACCCAGAGTTTAAGAAGAAAGACAAATGCATAAATGGTTTATTATGTTATAAGGGCTGTGACAAAGATATGGGCATAATAATATGTGAACACAGATGGGGTCAAGTGACTTTGCAAGATCACACCATTGGAATGCAGTAGAGGATATAAAGGACTTCTAACTTAAATCTGGAATAATTTCTACTGTACCAAAGCTACCTTCTTATGTCAACCATACTCAGCCTTTCATTGAACTTCCTTTCAGTCAGTGACTTACAAATCATGATTTACAAAAATTGTTCATTTGCTCTCTTTTGCACCTGTCCCTCAGAGTCCTTTCTCCACTTAAATCCATACACTGATTGTATTTCTCAGTCTTAGCCACTAAGTCCCAGTGGCCATGCTTGACTTTTTTTGCCCTTCAGGTTTTAACAAGATTCAGCAGCTTCACTGAATCAAGAAATCCTCTTCTCACTTGCTCTTTACCATCTATGCACTATATTCTATTTGGGCTCTACCAGGTTGTGACCCTTCTTGAACAAGCACAGCTCAGCCACAAAAACATAGAATTCTTTAAGGCAATCACCATAAAGGAGGTTATACATTCATTCTAATGGTGCTGTGATTGTTCATAGTCATATCATTAGGAACTTTTCTTTTAGAACTACATTTGGCATTTGCAATTCCTTTTGCTTTGAATAGTTGTAATGGTGGCAAAACTTCAGCCTTCTGATGTTGGCTATGATTTTTGCAAAGAATCAAAGATATAGCTAGCTAAGATAATTCTATCTGTACTCAAAACAAGTTATTACCTTAATTAATTGATATTTGCTCTCAATAGTGGTTCATACATGGACTCAATGAGTAATTCTGATATTTTTTGAACAACATTACTATGACTGGAACAGAAATATAACCTTCTATGGTGATTTATTTATGGAGGTACATCAGTCCAAATGAGGCTTCCCAGGTGGCTCAGTAGTAAAGAATCCAACTATCAATACAGGTGATACAGGAGAGGTGGGTTCAATCCCTGGGTCGGGAAGATCCCCTGGAGCAGGAAATGGCAATCCACTCCAGTATTCTTGCCTAGAAAATCCCATGGGCAGAGGAGCCTGGCAGGCTACAGTCCACGGGGTTGCAAAGAGTTGGACACAACTAAGCACACACACACATACACACACAGAGAAGTCTAATTATTAATATTTATTATTAGTATGAATAGAACATTAAGTTTTCTCTTCTCACATTTTTGATTGTATTGCTTTCAATTGTAAAAAATGTACTAAAAGAAATGTGTAAGTTTCCAAGATAAGTTTTTCAAGTAACACCTATTTGGAAACATGAAATCTATACTGTTTGTCAAAGTATGTGTTATTATCTTAGATTAATGTTTTATGTTCAACATTGATGATGTCCCTAGAAGTCTGAGGGATGTCTCGGAGCCAAGAATGCTAAAAGTTGGGAGACTGCCTCTTAGGAACAAACCCAAGTCTCCACTGCACCCTGCCCACCTGAAGCTAGCACACAAGATGCTCTGTTTTATCTCTTTTTCACATTGGCATTCTGGTTACATTTTGTTTAAAGATAAAGTTTGCTCTAAATCAATTTTGAAAGGCACTACTTTGCATATAAATACTGCTCTTTTCACCACCCACGTATCTCATGTAGTTACACTTTTTACTTATTTATTTCATTTTATTCTACTTCTCTAAGTTACTTCCCTGGGGCTAATGCTGATTTAAAAGTGATGAGAATGTTCTGGGTTTCAACCAGATTAAATATGTAAAGATTCAAATGCAAAAATGTCTGTTCTGATACTGAAGAGTGACAGAAATCAGTTTAACATCTCACTGAAGATCAAGAATTTCAGTAAAAGGCATTCAGGTTATACGGTAAAGGTGTAGCAAAATAGTTTAATGATTAAAAGATGGTCCAAGCCCAAACACCAACTAGACTAGCAATGAGGTCCTTAAAGGCTTCTGGATACTACTTACACACCTACTAGATTGGACAAAATTCAGAATTCTGTCAACAACAAATATGGAGCAATAGGAACTTTCATTCTCTGCTGGTAGAAATGCAAAATGGTACATCCATTTTGGAAGACACTTTGGTGGTTTCTTGTTAAACTAAGCCTGCTTTTACCGTACAAAGGCAAACATGCTTCTTGGCATTTTCCCAAAGTTGAAAACTTACATCCATATGAAAATCTGCACACCAATGTTTATATCAGCTTTACTGATATATGGCAAAACATGGAAGAAACTAAGATGTTCTTCAGAAGGTGAAAGGATAAAATAACTGTGGTACATCCAAAATGGAATATTCAGCTCAGTTCAGTTCAGTCGCTCAGTCGTGTCCGACTCTTTGCGACCCCATGAACTGCAGCACGCCAGGCCTCCCTGTCCATCACCAACTCCCAGAGTTCACTCAAACTCACGTCCATCGAGTCGGTGATGCCATCCAGCCATCTCATCCTCTGTTGTCCCCTTTTCCTCCTGCCCCGAATCCCTCCCAGCATCAGAGTCTTTTCCAATGAGTCAACTCTTTGTATGAGGTGGCCAAAGTACTGGATTTTCAGCTTTAGCATCGATGTTGATTCTGGATTATAGTAAAAGTTGTGTTTTGAAATTTTTAGTTGACAAATAATAAAAAGGACTAGGAATATTGATAGGATTATTGTGAGTCATGTTGATGTGTCTAGTTGTGGCATATCGCCAAGGAGAGTATTATGCTCTCAATCTCTAACTTAAAAGGCTAGCGCTGATATAGCTTCTTAACGATTTTATAGTATTGATGCAGATCATTTTTCAAAGTATTTTAGTGGGACTAGTTCAAGAACAATGGGCATGAAACTATGATTTGATCCACAGATCTCTGAACATTGACCGTAATATAAGCCTGGTCGGGTTGATATGAGGGTTGTTTGATTTAGACGACCTGGGATTGCATCTGTTTTTAGTCCTAAGGAAGGCACAGCTCATGAGTCCAATACATCTTTGGAGGAAATTAATATTCGAATTGTTATCGTTATAGGTAACACAACTCGGTTATCTCCTTCTAGCAGTCGTAGTTCCCCTGGCTTTAATTCTGATGCTGGAATTATATAAGAGTCGAAGCTTAAGTCTTCATAATCTGTGTGCTCATAACTTCAGTATCATTGATGTCCTATAGTTTTTACTGTAAGGGATGGATTATTAATCTCATCTATTATATATAGAATTCGTAGAGATGGAAGAGCAATTAAAATTAAAATAATGTCTGGCAGAATAGTTCAAATTGTTTCCACCTTTTGTGTATCTATTGTGCTAGTATGGGTTAGTTTTGTTGTTAATATTAGTGAAATAATATAAAGTGCTAGTGAGCTAATTAAAAAGACGATTATTAGTGTGTGGTCATGAAAATGCAATAATTCTTCTATCATGGGTGATGTTGCATCTTGAAAGCCTAGTTGTATGGGGTATGCCATATGAGATGTACAGGGCTTTCACCTATAACTTAACTTCGACAAAGTTATACAATGGTTTACTAACATCTCATTAATTGAGAAAGACATAGTGGCTATGATGTTGGCTTGAAACCAGTAATGGGGGTTCGATTCCTTCCTTTCTTATTTTAGGTTGACATATGTAGGTTCTTCAAATGTATGGTGGGGGGCATCCATTTAATCCCTCTAAATTTGTTGTGGTTAAATCTACAGTCAGGACTTCTCGTTTAGATGTGAGTGCTTCTCAGATAATGAAAATTATTAGTATAACTGCTGTTATGGAGATGAATGAGCCTATGGATGAAATGGTATTTCATATTGTGTATGTGTCTGGGTAATCAGAGTATCGCGTGGTATACCAGATAGTCCTAAGAAATGTTGTGGGAAGAAAGTTATATTTAAACCTATAAATATGATTGCAAAGTGGATTTTGGCTCATGTGGTGTTGCCTGAGAATAATGGAAATCAATGCACAAATCCTCCTATAATAGCAAATACAGCCCCTATTGATAATACGTAATGGAAATGTGTGACTACATAGTATGTGTCGTGGAGATCAATATCAAGGGAAGAATTGGCTAGCACAATTCCGGTCAAGCATCCTACTGTAAAAAGGAAGATGAAGCCCAGGGCTCATATCATAGTGGGAGATCATTTGATATTGCCCCCATGAAGTGTTGCTAGTCAACTAAAGACTTTTACTCCAGTTGGGATAGCAATAATTATGGTAGCTGATGTGAAGTAGGCCTGTGTGTTGACATCTATTCTGACTGTGAACATGTGGTGAGCCCATACAATAAATCCTAGGAACCTCATTAATATTATAGCTCAAAATATTCCTATATACCCAAATGGTTCTTTTTTTCCTGAATAATAAGTCACGATGTGAGAAATTATTCCAAATCCAGGTAGAATAAGAATATATACTTCGGGGTGTCCAAAGAATCAGAATAAGTGTTGGTACAGGAATATTATTCACTGTTAAACATGTTAGCAAGCCAGGGAAAGACATGGAGGGAATTAAATGCATACACTAAGTGATAGAAGCCAATCTAAAAAGGCTACATACAATACAATTTCAACTACATGACAATTCTCTAAGAATATGGAAACAGTAAAAATATCAGAGATTCCCAGGGGTTAGAAGAAGAGAAGAATGAATAGACAGAGCACAGATGATTTTCAGGAAAGCGAAAAATAAAAACCTCTGCATGATGTCATAATGATAGATATATGTTACTACACATGTGTCCAAATACATACAATCTACAATGTGCATACACACTAAGTCACTTCAATCATATTTGACTCTCTGTGACTCTATGGCCTGTAGCCCACTAGGCTCCTCTGTCCATGGGATTCGCCAGGCAAGAATACGGGAGTGATGGCCATGCCCTCTTCCAGAAGATCTTCCTGATCCAAGAATCAAATCTGCTTCTCTTATGTCTCCTGCATTGGCAGTCAGGTTCTTTACCAGTACTGTCACCTGGGAAGCCCAACATCAAGAGGGAATTGTAAAGTATGTAAAGTATGATTACGATCAATTCTAACAAATGTACGTCTCTGGTGGGGGACGTTGATAATGAAGAGGCTATGCATGTGAGCAGACAGGGAGTATGTGAGAAATTAATGCATCTTCTCCTCAAACTTCCTGTGAACCTAAAAGTGCTCTAGAAAGATAAAGTCTTAATTTAAAAAAAATCATAGTAGCACCTCCATCTCTGGAAGAATTCAAAATATGTGATAAAATTCAACAGCTCTTCCTGGGGATGAGGAGTGGGGCAAAGGGACCACTTAGACCATTAGGAATAGGAGGAAATGTCCTTAATCTGCTAAAATGAATCTTCCCAAATCCTCCAGCAAGCCTACTGGTAGAAACATTTGAATTAATTCTTTTGAAAGCATATTTCTATTTAATGTCAATTTAACTGGTCAGTTCAGTAACAAAAAGAATAACAAATAAGGAATAAAAATTGAAAAGAAATAAGTCTGTCATCACTCATTGGTCAAGCTCATTAATCATAGTGTTCAGATTCCAGATTTCCTTCCTGAAGCCAATATTAAAAATCATCATCGTCTGTTTAATCTCAGCAGTGGGTACACAAGACTCCATTATATAAATCTCTATGTTTGGGATCATTTTTAATTGTAAATTTAATATGTTTCAACTTGAAGGAAGTTTAAGAAAAACACTTGCATCTTACTTAAGCAAAAATAACTATCAGAGTATACCACTTTTTAACATATCCAAATATAACTAAGGGAGAGAAATAATTTTCAATCAGTAATTCTTTAAATGAACATTTAGTAATAGTAATAAAGATCAACTAAAAGAGCATGTGCCACAGATTAAAATAATGCCTAAGAACATTCCCAAGAAAAAGATCAATTTCATGTTTCATGAACTGTCCCTTTGGCCTATGGCTTGTGACATAAAAGTCTAGAACACAGCTGTCCACATTTGAATATGTGGATTCAACTGGCTTTAAGATACAGAAAGCATGGCTTGTTTTTAGTAAGATTAAAAACAAGTTTTCGTATTTTTATGGACACGAAAAAATGCAAATAAATCTAAATCTCTTACAAAGTACTTGGGTCATTACAATTAAAATATGAAGAAAAGAATAATCTATGAGTTAGCTGTTTTTTATTCTTAGCAGTCATATATAAATTCATATATACACATATGGAATATGGAAATGTTTTGCTGCTGCTGCTGCTAAGTCGCTTCAGTCATGTCTGACTCTGTGCGACCCCATAGACGGCAGCCTACCAGGCTCCCCCGTCCCTGGGATTCTCCAGGAAAGAACACTGGAGTGGGTTGCCATTTCCTTCTCCAATGCATGAAAGTGAAAAGTGAAAGTGAAGTTGCTCAGTCATGTCCAACTCTAGCGACCCCATGGACTGCAGCCCACCAGGCTCCTCTGTCCATGGGATTTTCCAGGCAAGAGTACTGGAGTGGGTTGCCATTGCCTTCTCCAATGGAAATGTTTTACTAATAGATAAAACACCTTACAAATACATTACCATTTCACTGACTTCTAGAGCTGTGGTTCACAGTCTGAACTGGAGTGGCTCCTCCACGATGTGTGGCAGGTCCTTGAAAGGAAACTTGGCATGCCCCATTCCCACAGCTAATCACATCACCACAGTCTCCAAATCTACAGCTAATCATGTCACCACAGTCTCCAAAGAGAGCATTACCTAAGTGATGCAATCCTGAATGAAGGAAAACATTAACCTCCAGCCTGAGGAAAGGTCAAACCCTCATCTGAAACACTATCTAAGTTATCAAATTATTATTGGAAGAAATGCGGCCTTTTGCTGCTTCGAACCAGAGATGATTACAATGGGGTAGACATCTGAGTGAGTGATGCTATAACCTCATTTTACATGACTTGGCTTGCTGCCAATGTTTGTAGTAGTCAGATTTAATTTTCATGACACTATGAAATGTGTGCTGCATGTAAAATATTAATGTAGCATATAATTGGGCCATCTGAAATATCCAAGTTTATGTACACTGATAAATACTGACTTGGTGAAATGCTCTGTCATTCATAGACCACTCCCCCCCAAAAAATTAAATTTTACCATCTATTCTAATTCCAACTTGCTCAAACTTCCTCTGATGTTTCTGTTCTGTTGATGCATATTAGAAGGACCCAACCAGTTTATAAGAACAAATGCTCTTCTTAGCCGTAACCATAGAGCAGATCTAATAATATAGGATTAGACATATTAAAACACCTTATTAGGAAACAGCAATAAAGCTTTCCCTATACTGTAGTTTCTTTGATCCAAAGGTCATCTATCTAAGGGAGTCTTATCTCTTCACCCAGTCTGTGTGGATTTATAACTGACCTGTGAGTTTACACTGGACTTTCTCAAATTTGTGAATAAATAACTACTTCATAGAGCCAGAAGAAAGGGAATGATCATAAATAACAGGGAGTAACAAGAAACTTTCATCAAGTAAGTAAATTTCCCAACCCTTTCTCACTCTCCGGTCTGAGAATTGTAAAGCATGCAAGAATCAATTTCAGAACCCTAAAATCTATAAAGGAAAAAAAGCACAATATTGTGGTAGGGCCTTGACAATTTCTGAGGTTTTCACTTGGATGTTGCTCTTCTTAGAGGGTTAAAATTTTCTCATTGACCCTTGATTGGCTTAAGATTTATCTTTTCTATTGTTTTGTTTTCTGCTATCCTCTTTCCACACACTTAGAGCCACATCTTGGTAGGCTTTTTACTTGGTGCTTGGGAAGTCCATCTTGAAACGTTTCCCCATCCAGTCAGTTGTCTTCATAGCACATGGGGACACATGGAGTCCCTGCGCACAGAGCACATTTTAGACAAGCTTCCATCCTGCTGTGCTCAGTTTTTCAATTGTGTCCAACTGTGTGTGACCCCATGGACTGTAGCCCCCAGACTCCTCTGTCCATGGAATTTTCCAGGCAAGAATACTATATTTCCTACTCCAGAAGATCTTCCGAACCCAGGGATCCATCCCATATCTCTTGAGTCTCCTGCATTGGCAGGCAGATTCCTTACCACTCCGCCACCTGGGAAGCTTCCATTAGCAATACATACATGCTGTGTAAGACAATGCCAACGAATTTTCAAACTATTGCACAATTGCATTCATCTCACACTCTAGCAAAGTAATGCTCAAAACTCTCCAAGCCAGGCTTCAACAGTACGTGAACTGTGAACTTCCAGATGTTCAAGCTGGATTTAGAAAAGGCAGAGGAATCAGAGATCAAATTGCCAACATCTGTTGGATCATATAAAAAGCAAGAGAATCCCCAAAAAACAACTACTCCTGCTTCATTGACTATGCTAAAGCCTTTGACTGTGTGGATCACAACAAACTTTGGAAAACTCTTAAAGAGATGGGAATACCAGACTACCTTACCTGTCTCAAGGGAAATCTGTATGCAGCTCAAGAAGCAACAGTTAGAACTGGGCATGGAACAACAGACTGGTTCCAAATAGGGAAAGGAGTATATCAAGGTTGTATATTGTCACCCTGCGTATTTAACTTATATGCAGAGTACATTATGAGAAATGCTGGGCTAGATGAAGCACAAGCTGGAATCAAGATTGCTGGGGGAAATATCAATAACCTCAGATATGCAAATGACACCACCCTAATGGCAGAAAGAGAAGAGGAACTAAAAAGCCTCTTGATGAAAGTGAAAGAGGAGAGTGAAAAAGCTTGCTTAAAACTCAACATTCAAAAAACAAAGATAATAGCATCTGGTCCCATCACTTCATGGCAAATAGATTGGGAAAAAACAAAAACAGTAACAGACTTTATTTTCTTGGGCTCCAAAATCACTGCAGATGGTGACTGCAGCCATGAAATTAAAAGATGCTTGCTCCTTGAAAGAAAAACTATGACCAACCTTGACAGCATATTACAAAGCAGAGATATTACTTTGTTGACAAAGGTCTGTCTAGTCAGTCAAAGCTATAGTTTTTCCAGTAGTCATGTATGGATGTGAGAGTTGGACCATAAAGAAAGGTGAGCGCCGAATTATTGATGCTTTGGAATGTGGTGTCAGAGAAGACTCTTGAGAGTCCCTTGGACTGCAAGGAAATCAAACCAGTCAATTCTAAAGGAAATCAGCCCTAAATATTCATTGGAAGGACTGATACTGAAGCTGAAACTGCAATCCTTTGGCCACCTCATGTGAAGAACTGACTCACTGGAAAAGACCCTGATGCTGGGAAAGATTTAAGGCAGGAGGAGAAGGGGATGACAGAGGATAAGATGGTTGGATGGCATCACTGACTTGATAGATAAGAGTTTGAGCAAGCTCAGGGAGTTGGTGATGGACAGGGAAGCCTGGAGTGCTACAGTCCATGGGGCCACAAAAAGTCAGACATGACTGAACGACTAAACTGATGTTAGAAAAATCAGAGTGAAGGGTGGAGTTCTCAGAGATAGGCCCCCTATAGTTACACATATGCTATGCTAAGTCGCTTCAGTCATGCCCGACTCTGTGCGACCCCATAGATGGCAGCCCACCAGGCTCCCCCGTCCCTGGGATTCTCCAGGAAAGAACACTGGAGTGGGTTGCCATTTCCTTCTCCAATGCATGAAAGTGAAAAGTGAAAGTGAAGTTGCTCAGTTGTGTCCGACTCCTAGTGACCACATGGACTGCAGCCTACCAGGCTCCTCCGTCCATGGGATTTCCCAGACAAGAGTACTGGAGTGGGGTGCCATTGCCTTCTCCATAGTTATGCATAGTCCCATGTAAATAAACATAAAATTGTATAAGTTCTCACTGGCATCATGGCATAATCAACAAATAGTGGTTCTAGACTTTCAAAGCATAAATTCCAATACCAGGCTTACCATTTATGAGCTGACAACCTGCCAAACACACTTTCCTCTTGAGTTTTCCAAAGAGATATTCAACCTTCTCCAAATCCTCAATATCATAACAGCAAAACTCCCTTCCCTCTCAGCCAAGACCCTGTCTCAGAATTCTTAGAGAAAACAGACCCTCAGCTTCCTGGCCTGCCCCTCCACTAAGTCACTAAAAGATGTACTTTTTCTATCTCTGCTTTCCTGTCACAATGGAAGAAGCTATGACCTTTGGTAAAAGTATACGACCTTGGCCATGAGATCTATTTCCATCCTCTTCTTTTGAGAACATCTTCCATCAACTACTGTCTTTTTATGTATGTCTTCAATACTTTCTCTTAAGTATTTTCACATTAGAATGGTGTCAGTCAGCCTCTTCCTTCTTCACTGAAATACATCACAAATATCTCCATCTGACTACTTATTTTTTCCATTTCACAATCCTATTTCTCAAAAAAGAGATGTCAACCCTCATACCTTACCATCCTCCTCAATTCATTACAACCTGGCTTTCTTTCCTATCACTCCTCTGATAGTGTTTCATCTAGTCATTGACCAAAAAAACCAAAGGACATAGCATTAGATACTGTGGATTTTCTATTTCTGCATCTTCCATGACATCATTTCTGGTCTCTATATTTCTCAGCTCTCTTCACAGAAATTACTTCCTCCTCCTCTTAGGTATCAGTGCCCTTGTTACCGAACATCACCATGTCCATGTGCCCAACACACAGAAAGGCCAAACAATACTAAAACATTGGAGTTTGGATCAGAGAGAGGTTTATTACAGGGTCATGCAAGGAGATGGGTGGTTCATCCTTTAAGAATCCCGAAGTTGCTGAAAGCTTTCAGCAAAGCCCTTTTAAAAGCAAAAGGTGAGGGAGGGGTGTGGTTAGTTGTTGCAAACTCCCTGATATCAGATCTTTGTTCTTGAAGTCAGGTCAGGGTCAGGTAATGATATTCCTGTAAATCTCTACCAAATGAATGTTATTCTCTGTCCTGATAAGTTAAGGCAAGGTTCCAAGGTACAACTTTCACACTCCAGAGTTCCAGTCCTGGCTAAGAGAATGCAGAACTCAGCTGGTGGCTCCCTCAGGGCCAGGACCCCAGACTCTGCCCAGCTGTCATCGCTGAGGGAGCCAGGCGCCCAACCCAACTGTCCCTCACACTCCTCAGGCCACCCAAAATAGGGAGATCAGGTCCCACAGACTGTGACACAGGCAGACTGTCATTGCTATTAGATCTCAGAGACCAGGATGGGAGAGAGGTTCACCACGGCCTCAAGGCCTAGGCCAAGGTTAGTAGGTGGTCTTGGTAAGGACTCTGAAGCCCTATGGAACACAGCCCTAAACCTGTTCTGTGGGCCCCCCAGCTCACCTGCTGGTCCAAGGCTTAGATGAGTTAAAGGGCCTTGGGAAGAAGGCTGGCATCCACCTCTTAACTCTCTCTCCATCTCACGACCACCTTCAGTATGGCCTGAATTCCCTCACTACCAGTTGGCTGCTTGTGGGTGGGGCCCACTGCTGTGCTGTCTAAGGGCTGAGCAGGACCACTAATAGTCACTCAGTGACAGTTGGTTGCCAGAGGTGGGGCCCGCTAAGTGAAAGTCACTCAGTCACGTTCAACTCTTTGCAACCCCATGTACTATTTAGTCCATGGAATTCTCCAGGCCAGAATACTGGAGTGGGTTAGCTGTTCCCTTCTCCAGGGGCTCTTCCCAACCTGATCTTCAACCAGGAATCGAACCCAGGTCTCCCACATTGCAGGCGGATTCTTTACCAGCTGAGTCACCAGGGAAGCCCAAGAGTACTAGAGTGGGTAGCCTATCCCTTCTCCAGTGGATCTTCCTGACCCAGGAATCAAACTGGGTCTCCTGCATTGCAGGAGGATTCTTTACCGGCTGGGCTCTCAGGGAAGACCAAAGACTGAAAAGGATCCATTTTCTAGTAACAGGGTGCAGAGAAATGATGTAGAGCAATGGCTGCTGTGCTAAGGGGCTGAGCTCACTGCACTCTGTTCCATCCCCTGAGCTCCCATTCCCTTCCTCAGCAACTCTTCTTCCTCCTACTCTTTTTGGAATATTCAATCATATTTCATATATGTTGAGAACTAACAAATCTTGTGGCAAGCTTGAATTGGTCTCCTGAATACCTAAATTTAATATGCCCACTTGTCCACTGAATAACTCCACCAGGACATTGATATTTTTATTTGTATTTTTTCCCCACTTCAGTCTCCCAACCTGCTCTTCCAATTAATTCTGTCCTCAGTTGGAGCACAGTTATCTACACCAAGGTCCATAGATGTCTTAATCTGCCTACTTTTCACTTGCAGTAACTCTTTATTCTTTCAAATTGCCACCAATGTTGGATTGGCTTATTATAACAGCTCCTTGTCTTTTGATTTTCACTTCCTTTCAAACCAGGGTTCAGCAAACTACAATGTAATGGCCAAATCTGACCTCTAATTTTGTAAATACAGTTTTATTGGAACACAGTGATGTCCACATGTTTACTTATGAATATATTGCCCGTTGCTGCTTCTGTGCTACAATAACAGCAGCAAGATGGAGACCATATGACTCACAAAGCTGAAAATATTTAGCTTAGAAAAACTTTGCCATATCTTGCAGTAAGCCATTCTTTACCACTTCCAAAATAGAAATAAATAATTCCTCTGCCCAAAATGGCTCCCCAGTTCTCAGTAAGCAAAACTCAACTTTCTTAGCACATCAACTAATGTGATTCAAAATTATTTTCTGAATGTACAAACGTAGATACAAAAATGTACATTTTCAGATTCATCTCTCACCATCCCCATCAGACTCCATTCTCTAACTTCATGGAAGACATCGTGCTTGCCCTACGCCTCAAACACTTGCATATGGTTGTCCTTTTCCCTTTAAGTCTAGCCTCACTTCCTCCTCCTTTACCCGGCTGTTTCTTATTTTCTTTCTAGTATTTAAATCAGAAGTTACTTCCTCAAAGAAATCCTCCCTAACTGTTCTTTTTTTGCTCCCGTAATTCCCTGTGCTTCCCTCTCATTCTCATTCTATAATAACTGTCTCTTTCCTTCTTTGTCTTTGTCCCTTAGCTACTATAGACCGAAACTATAACTTGTGCACCCTTGTATCTCTAGCAACTGTCACAGTGTCTGGCAAGAAAGCTGTATTTAAGAAATATTTGCTGACTAACTGAATAAATGAATGAATGGTACTTATCACCTCTGAACTTTTTCTCAACTGTGAAATGGAGATCATAAAATCTAATCTATAAGGTTATTTGATGATTAAATAAAATATCACATATACACCTCCAGAGTACACCTATTACCTGTCATTACTCAGCACTTAATAAATGCAAGTTTGCTAGCTAGCTATCCCATAAATGAGCCAGAGTTTCCATTGACCTATTAAAATACAAGGATACACAGCCTCTGTGTTCAAGAAATTTACAAACTGATAGGTGGGGAGAAGTCACCACAGCACAATTTATGATGATGCCCTGACACACCCAAATAAAATACTGTGCAGCAAGGTGACTACTTTTAAATAATACATTATAGCTAGTTCATCATGTTTTAAAGCATATTGGGTTAATACTGAATCACTACCTTCTAGAGTTATAGCAATAAAAAAAAAATGATGGTGAGGTTAATTTACAAATAGCAGTGGTAGCTTTAAGAGTAATTTTAAGAACTATGTAAATTTAACTTATATGCAGAGTACATCATGAGAAATGCTGGGCTGGAGGAAGCACAAGCTGGAATCAAGATTGCCGGGAGAAATATCAATAACCTCAGATATGAAGATGATGCCACGCTTATGGCAGAAAGTGAAGAAGAACTAAAGAGCCTCTTGATGAAAGTGAAAGAGGAGAGTGAAAAAGTTGGCTTAGAGCTCAACATTCAGAAAATGAAGATCATGGCATCCAGTCCCATCACTTCATGGGAAATAGATGGGGAAACAGTGGGAACAGTGGCTGACTTTATTTTTCTGGGCTCCAAAATCAGTGCAGATGGTGATTGCAGCCATGAAATTTAAAAATGCTTACTCCTTGGAAGCAAAGTTATGACCAACCTAGATAGCATATTAGAAAGCAGAAACATTACTTTGCCAACAAAAGTCTGTCTAGTCAAGGCTATGGTTTTTCCAGTGGTCATGTATGGATGTGAGAGTTGGACTGTGAAGAAGGCTGAGCGCTGAAGAATTGATGCTTTTGAACTGTGGTGTTGGAGAAGACTTTTGAGAGTCCCTTGGACTGCAGGGAGATCAAACCAGTCCATCCTAAAGGAGATCAGTCCTGGGTACTCATTGGTAGGACTGATTTTGAAGTTGCAACTCCAATACTTTGTCCATCTGATGTGAAGAGCTGACTCATTTGAAAAGATCCTAATGCCAGGAAAGATTGAGGGCAGGAGGAGAAGGGGATGACAGAGGATGAGATGGTTGGATGGCATCACCAACTCAATGGACATGGGTTTGGGTGGACTCCAGGAGTTGGTGATGGACAGGGATGCCTGGTGTGCTGCAGTTCATGGGATTGCAAAGAGTTGGACACGACTAAGTGACTGAACTGAACTGAAGAAGATTTTCACAAGTATTTTTATTGAAATTATGAAAAACAAAATATACAGTGGGCTAAACTGTGCCTTTCCAAAAGACACGAATCACAAGTACCCCAAAAAAGAAATGTCAGTGACTCTTAGGTTAAAATAAATTTCAAGTTTAAGAACAGTAATTCTGAATTCAGATGGAACAAGGCTGGAACCTTTCTTACTGACTTGGACAACTGCTGAACTTCTGAGCTTGAATCTCATCACTTGCAGAAATGAAATAATAATATAATAAGAGCTGGGATGCTTGTAACCTCAAGAAACAGAACCACTAACCCAAAATAAATTAAACAATTAGAAACATGACATCATATTCAGCTATGTCTAAAGGTAAAGGAAGAAACAGCCTCTTCTTGGGCTTCTTTATTTAGGATCACAGAATCATTTCAGAAACTCCAAGCCAACTCTCGTTCATGTCTCATTGTCCAGGATTGAGTAACCCTCACATTGCTGAACTAGTTACTACTTGTTGTAATGGAATTATTCTTATATCAATCAAGCCCATCCCTAAAGATAGAGATAGGACAGTTTTCCTGAGATGTAGGTTGCAAAGAAGAAAGGTGGATACTTTTAAAAGCTGCAGTTCTATTAGGAAGTAAGGAAGGGAAATAGAGACTTGATAGATGTTCAGCAGTATCTCCTATGAAAATTACTTTATGCATTTGATACAAAGATGAAATGAAAAAAAAATGCACCTAAAGTATTTTGTATAAGACTTAGTATATATCAGTTCAATCACTCAGTCGTGTCTGACTCTTTGCAATCCCATGGACTGCAGCACTCCAGGCTTCCCTGTCCATCACCAACTCCCAGACCTTGCTCAAACTCATGTCCATTGAGTCGGTGATGCCATCCAACCATCTCATCCTCTTATCCCCTTCTCCTCCCACCTTCAGTTTTTGCCAGCATCAGGGTCTTCTCCAATGAGTCAGTTCTTCACATCAGGTGCCCAAAGGACTGAAGTTTCAGCTTCAGCATCAGTCCTTCCAATGAATATTCAGGACTGATTTCCTTTAGGATGGACTGGTTTGATCTCCCTGCAGTCCAAGGGATTCTCAATCGTCTTCTCCAACACCACAGTTCCAAAGCATCAATTCTTCAGTGCTCAGCTTTGTTTATAGTTCAACTCTCACATCCATACATGATTACTGGAAAAACCATAGCTTTGACTGGATAATTGATAAATTATTGATAAATTCTCAGTAAATACTGGCTACCTAAAATTTTTCATTATTCAAAGACTTGACCTCTATATCATTCATGAGTTAGATTTCCCTCAGGCCTCTAATATCTTAGAAAAGAAAAAATAAATGTTAACCATAATAATAATGATAGTAACAGTACTTATGCATAGAGAGAATGTGAAAGTATATATCAGATCAGATCAGATCAGTCGCTCAGTCGTGTCCGACTCTTTTCCACCCCATGAATCGCAGCATGCCAGGCCTCCCTGTCCATCACCAACTCCCAGAGTTCACTGAGACTCATGTCCATCGAGTCAGTGATGCCATCCAGCCATCTCATCCTCTTTCGTCCCCTTCTCCTCCTGCCCCCAATCCCTCCCAGCATCAGAGTCTTTTCCAATGAGTCAACTCTTCTCATGAGGTGGCCAAAGTACTGGAGTTTCAGCTTTAGCATCATTCCTTCCAAAGAAATCCCAGGGCTGATCTCCTTTAGAATGGACTGGTTGGATCTCCTTGCAGTCCAAGGGACTCTCAAGAGTCTTCTCCAACACCACAGTTCAAAAGCATCAATTCTTCGGCGCTCAGCCTTCTTCACAGTCCAACTCTCACATCCATACATGACCACAGGAAAAACCATAGCCTTGACTAGACGGACCTTTGTTGGCAAAGTAATGTCTCTGCTTTTGAATATGCTATCTAGGTTGGTCATAACTTTCCTTCCAAGGAATAAGCGTCTTTTAATTTTATGGCTGCAGTAACCATCTGTAGTGATTTTGGAGCCCAGAAAAATAAAGTCTGACACTGTTTCCACTGTTTCCCCGTCTATTTCCCATGAAGTGGTGGGACCAGATGCCATGATACCAAAATATTAAAAATAGTTTTCTCTAAGAGGTCAGATCATAAATGGTTTTAATATACAATTTTATTTTTGCTACCTTGGTTTTAAGCATTCTATACTGAAAATATAAAATAGAATGAAAAATGGAATAAAAAATGTTTAAAAATGTTCATTTTCCTTCCTCACAGATCCTACAGTTGTGTGTATTAACAATTGGTCAGTTTATCAAAATGTTAATATATGTTTGTCTCCTCCTGATTTTCCTTTCCTATGTTTCAAGCAAATAGCCAGGTATTTAGTATTTCCTTACTCCAGCAATATTTTTTATGTAAAGCAAAAGCTACTTGAAGATAAAACTCTTCCTATCCTTTGTAAAATATAAAATTCTTCTCAGAGATTGTTTGTCTTCTAGATAAACCTCTGGTAACAGTGAGGGAAAGACGAATGTCTTTCAGAATTACTAGAAAAGATAAAATAATGTTAATCTCTTGGATTGTTGAAAAAGACCAAAGTGTAAGTCCCATGACAGCAGAAATCCACTATGGTAGCTTTTTGGAAGGTGTCCCAGAAGGAAATGGCTTTATGATGGAAGAAGGACTCTAGAAACAGCTCCCAGCCTCAGAATTAGAATCTATGCCTTAAGCTTGATCCTCTGAAACCACGGGGAACTGTGCCTTCACGTCAGGATACATAGTAGCATCCTGATGTTGGCTAATATATATAGCCCTATAGCTGATGAAAGGAAGGTCTGCTGATATTCTGGCCCCAAATACAACACTGAGATATAACCACAGTTCTGTGTGGGAAGTGTTAATACCAGTAATGTCTGAGATGGAACTTCATCTTAGACAAATGAGCGCTCAGAGTCACATTTCAGTTCAGTTCAGTTCAATTCAC
>NW_011494870.1:1477670-1486555 GCF_000754665.1 Bison bison bison | reverse complement strand
TTTGCGACCCCATGAATCGCAGCACGCCAGGCCTCCCTGTCCATCACCAACTCCCGGAGTTCACTCAGACTCACGTCCATCGAGTCAGTGATGCCATCTCATCCTCTGTCGTCCCCTTCTCCTCCTGCCCCCTATCCCAGTCACATTTAAGTTGATTTAAATAAAAAAGATGGACTTAGGTCTTACATAACTGGTTTTGTGAATTAAAAGGGATTCCTTTCATTTAAAGTTTTGTAACCTGGTTATAGAATGTGGAGGTGGAAAAAAACTGGTCATCAGGTATGTAACCCACTTGCCTTATGGATAAGGATGCTGATTCAGAAGGATGTAATATCTTGCCCATAACTGCACAATTTATTAGTGGCATTGCCAGGGCTGAAGCTCAGGTATCCTGACTCTCATTCCAGAGTACTCAGCATTACATTCAAATGCCTCAGACCCGACAAAGATAAGCTATAACAGAAAATGTGTGCATTCTTTTAATGTGTACATTCTTTTTTTTTTTTTTTTGCTAGAAGATTACTCACTACTCAAATAAAGTGCTTAAATTAGATCTATAATTGTCTGTCCTATGCTTTTGATGACAAAAGCATTTTCTCCCTGTTTGGATGTGGAGACATCAGAAGATCTCATCACAAAGATGTCACAGGAAGGAAAGGATATCATTGAATGCTTTTCATTCTGTCGCCAGTTCACTTTCCCCTTCCAGCATCAAATGGCCTCTTAGGAGATGTAGCTGCTCACAGGCTGAAACCACAGGAGCCAGACGCCTTTGCCTTCTATTCTGGGATCTGACACATAGACTCCCTCAGTGGCCTTGGTCAATCCCTTCACTTTCTTGCTTGGTTCATCCTGGACTTCACAGTAATACAGGCTGCAGAGGGGTGGTCAAGGGATAAGAGGTATCAAGAAGGGTTATATGCCATCTCCCTTTTGTCCTTTAGGCAAATACATTCTTCAGTGTTTAAATTAGAATTATCAGACAGGGATATTTGTCCCATTTTCTGGTTTTTGAGTAATCATTTTTTATGCACAACAGGAGTCAAAGACTTTGGTATTGGAAGGCTTTGTATATCTCAACAATCATTCAGACGTGTTCTACTTGATGGCACACCACATCTTTGATTCATATGTTGATTGTATGGGATCTGTTGTATGGCAAACTGTGCACATTTATCTCTGTTGTTCCAGAAGGCAGAGATAAGAGGAAGAGATTCAAGTTATTAAGCAGCAGAATTTCTTCAATATAGGTGTCTGACATTTACAACAATATTTATCATATGTTTCTCAAAACACTATCCCCTAAGTCTTATTTGGAAAATACCACATAGCATAGCACTCTTCTAGAAAATCACAATGTTCATGAAAATATGAAGGGCTCTAAGAAGTTGTATATAAGAAAGAAAAAAAAATCCTGTATTACTTTGTCAAAGCCCATAACTTTGAAAACTTCTTTGACCATAGAACACATTTTTCCTTGAAAGTGTGTGAACCTTATTGATAAACTGGTTGTCTAAAAACGCAATTCTGGGTTGAAAAGGACTCTCTAAAAAAGGAAGGAATTTTTGTCAGTAGAGTTACATGTGAATGATTATATAACCAATTGCCAGGAAGTTTCTGGGGATTTCTACATTGGATAGGATAATGGAATAAGAGGCTTCTAAGATCTCTTTCAATTCCCAAGCTTCAGTGAATCTACTCCACTCTCAATCAGTAGCATTATTTAGTATCTTTTGTGCCTCTTGTTCCTCTTGTTAGACACAAAGAGTTGTATCTTTTTTGTCTACTATTAGACACAGATGCCACGAATTGTACTAGAAAGGCTCCTTAGGTTCCCTATTTCATCTGTGTGATAACTCTGAAAGGAAGGTATTATAATCCCCAATTTATAGATGAAAAAGCAACTGAACGTCAAAGAGTTTAAATAAATTGCCCAAGTGACGTATCAAGGATTGCAACCAAAGTCCAAGAGTTTTCTACTATGTAGTACACTTCCCTAAACAATACCCTTCACAAAGGAGACCATGGCAGATATGATTGGACCTGGAGTCCTGATGACTCAAAGATATGAAATGATACTGTTAGCATTAGCCTTGTACTCATTAGCGATAATGTAAAAACAAGCCACTGTTCATGGTGCTAACCATCTTTTGCTTACACTTATTCGTCATCTCTGCTACTACTGCTAAGTTGCTTCAGTCGTGTCCGACTCTGTGCAACCCCATAGACGGCAGCCCACCAGGCTCCCCCGTCCCTGGGATTCTCCAGGCAAGAACACTGGAGTGGGTTGCCATTTCCTTCTCCAATGTGTGAAAGTGAAAAGTGAAAGTGAAGTCGCTCAGTCGTGCCGGACTCTTAGCAACCCCATGGACTGCGGCCCACCAGGCTCCTCCGTCCATGGGATTTTTCAGGCAAGAGTGCTGGAGTGGGGTGCCACTGTCTTCTCCTAGATTTTAGCAAAGAGTAGTTTACTTATTTTGGATCCACAGCCTTTGCACTGGCTGTTACCTCTTTCTGGAATGTTTTTCACAGAGCTGACTTTTGCTCATCCATAGAGTCTCAAATCTCATGATCTCACTTCAGACCAGCTCTTCCTGCTTCCTGTTTTACTTCCTTCCAGGCATATGGAAAGGCTGTCCTTCCTGGGTTCATTAGGATTAGGTACAGCCATGGGCGCAGGGCTTGCCCATTAACTGTGGACAGGGGTGACGTATCACTTTCGGATTGGAGTGTTAGTTGCAGACCCTCCAGAGTTTTTGTGTTCCTTATAACAACCAATGATATTTAAGACAGTAGTAGTTGCTGCAACCTGGACAACAGAAAGACTGCGAGGAGCAGGGTCCCTTGCTGACCCATGATGGGAATGCAACATGAAACTGGGATCTGGAGGTTACTGCACAACCTAGCACAGTGCTTCTCAAAATACAGGTGCATAAAAATCACCTGAAGGTCTCCTACCTAGAGATAAATATTCAAAAGAGCTTGCAACTTTAGATCAAATTTCTAGTAGATCTTTAGAAATGTGGATTTCTGAAGTTTCTAAATGATGCTGGTGCTCCCAGGCCACACTTCAAGTAGCACTGACCTGCCAATTCTGACTCTCATAACTTCTAAAGTTGTTACGTCTCTGTTCTCCAGTCAGGTGCCATTTCATCACCATCTTCATTTGCTCCATGTATTATAGCTGCACACAACTATTATTATCTATTTGTTAGCTTACATATCGTCTACCTCCTCCATTATGACATAAACTCCATGCAGATTGAAACTTTGTTTTTTTTTTTTTAACTGTGTATCACCCATATGCTAAACAGGGCCTAGAATTGTGAAATGAATAAATGAATTAGTCAATCAAGAAGCATGCTTTGAATGTCTACTGTGCATTTTAACTTCTGTTCAGGCTCTAATCTCCCAAGTACTTTCTTTTGATAGTAAAACATGGAATGGAATAAACATATGAACAGATTGGGCCAAATGAAGCCTCAACTCCATCCATCAACTTACAGAGGCAGAACCAATTGAAAAAGGCCACTAATTTAGGTTGCTTAGACTCTGAGTGTAAAATACCACTCTCCTTTGCCCCAACTCCAGAGCCATGAGGGTAAGTATATCCATAGAAGTAAGGACTGCAGGAAAGTTGGATTTTTCTTTTCATATTTTCCTTCCTCAGCTCTCCATGGGGAGGCAAGCCTGTAAGGACACAATGCCGAGACTCAGAACAAGAGCGTTCCTCAGAATCCTGTCCCCTGGTAGCCTGCCTAATGTGTATTTAAATTACAGGAACCATTCATGAGCTTGATCAAAGTGACTTCAACCTATTATCATCACATAGTCCCTTGTCTGGGAAATAGATTCTTCCTGGGAACTGGGGAAGATGGCAAAGGAGAAACCAGGGTCAAGAAGAGCCAGCATGTGGGCAGTCCTTACCACTTATGGGTCCACCTACTTCACAAACAGCACTTCTTTCCAATATCTGGCACAGAGAGAATAGCATAAAAAGACACAGAGGGAGCAACACAAAAAAGCCCAGAGCATGCTCACTGCTTACTCCTGGAGGTCTCTGAATCATTTCCTAGAATTAATGAGGAAAAATAATTTGAGTACCTACTATTCATAGGAAATATTTTCTAAAATTGGAATTAGAGATAACTTAAAGTGAGACACAGATTTGCATATAACGATATGTTTAGGGTTTTGCTTTAAAATACTCCATTTCTCTTTAATCACCTTCCCACCAAAAAAAGAAAGAAAGAAAAAAAAAAAACCCAAGGGAGCAAAAGAGAGAGAACAAACAGGATTGGCCATGAGTTGGTAACTGTTGATGCAAAGCAGATACTGAGGGTCAACTATGAAATTCTTTCTACATTTGTGCATATCTGGACATTTTCCATAACAAAAAGTTTTTTGACAAAGAGATTCTTATCCAGTGTACCACAAAGAAAAAAACCCCAATGTAACCTGCTAGGTGGGAAAACGAGCAGACAGTATATGGCAAAGGCAGCCTCGTGGGGTTCCTGGGATGGAAACGCATGGATATGATATGTTTTAACATCATTTACACTCTAAATGATAAGACAGTGTAATAGAGCAAAGTATACTTTCAACTGCCCGCATAGGAAGAAATTCATTTGTAAAGATTTATTGTCACTGGTGTTTTTTAATGCCTGATATTTTTGAGTTATATTTAGAGGAAAATTAAAAAGTGCTTCTTGTGCTGAAGGTATTTTACATGCTCCTCTAGAAGTGAGATTTTCTTGTTTCCTCTCTGCAATAAGTTTGGTGGGCAGAGTTTGAAGTTGAACTTTGGAAAGACGCATGGCAAGTGTGTTCCTGAATTCTCACCTAAGATAATTAATAATGTAAACATTATTACAAAGATTTAATGTCAACTGCAAATTTTATTAAAACTAACTTAAACCTAGATGGTGACTTTATATTTTTAAATTTTAAAAATGTTTAAATTGAAAAAAAATCATGAAAATGTAACAGATAAACAGATGTTGCAATTTAGTTTCATGATACCACATGCTTGCCTACCATGCCTCCAAATTGTCCAGGCTTTAGCCCTCAGTGGAAGTAGAGAGTTGCCATAAATTTATAAGCTGCCTTTCATAACTTCTTTTTGCCTGGAGAAGAGAGCCAGAATGGGAAAGAAAGAGGCTGGTGCTAGGACCAGACAGACTCAGATTGGAATTCTAGCTCTATTTCTTCCTAGCTGTGTGACCTTGAATGGCTTATTTTACCTCCTTAAATCTCAGCTGTAAAACAGGGAATGATATTACCTCTTCATATCATTGAATCCTGGTAAAGTATTGATCAGAGAAGAATCTATGGTTTGGGAGGAGAGGAGATTATTCAGGAGAAACTTTGCAAGGCAGCCTGTCCTTAGCCGGACAGGGGGTGAGAAGGAGACAAAATAAGGAAAGAAAACAGGAAAACAGAGGGATAGTTTGCATTTGCATTCTTTTACCTCCAGAGGAAGAATAGACAAGATCAAAAAGACAAGACCCTGTCAAATTAAAGCTCTTGGTTCAGTCTGTACTGAACATACTCCAACACCCAGGTGCCCTGGCAAGATGCCTCTGATGCACAGTAATTGCATTATAATGAGGCATCCTGTGAAAATAAAATAAGCTATAATTAAAGGTGGCACCGGAGTCTATTTACCTCCACCTGGAAAAGAATCTGGGGAGAAGTTTGTGAATGTTATAAAGACAAACAAAATGAGTTATCTATTAAAATGTTAAAATTAGGCTATACATCTCGGAGAGAGCTTTATCTGCCATTTACCTGTAACTACTTCTACTGACAATGTTTAGTCAGCGTTGGGGAATAAATTTATGTTCTAGTGTCAAGTCTGTGCCACTGGCATTACTTAGAAGGAAATACCAAAAATAAGCAACCAGGAGCTCAAGAAAGAGGTTTCTCTCTCTCCTGGTGCCCTGCAAAGGATTCAGAACAATCTAGAGGGCTGGATGAAAACAGGGATAGATCAGGACACCAACAGTTTCAATTCCACAGAGCTGTTATGAAAATTAAATTTAATTAAACTTAATTTAAAAATGTATGTCATAGGATTACTACCACCATCATCTGTCACTGTCATCATTGTCACTGGCGCTACTGCTACCTTCTCAATCCAGGTAGTCTTTCTTCTGCCCAGATACTCTATTTTTTACCTTCGACATTAATGCCAACCTCAGCACCTCCTCACAGGCTGCAAAAGTAATGAAAACACACCCAAAACAGTCAGGAACAATGGAGAACTACCAAAGACACGGCAAATGAGAGAATTTATATCATATTACTGAGAACAAAGTTTGCAGATTCATTCAGACAAATCTGTTTTCCCCAGTCTGGTTTCTTCCACCTATTCAGCTGCCTCCTCCTTTGCCTTTCCATAAACTGGGTCCAGCCTCCCCAGTTTTATTCCCATTCCCCAGGAGCCTTGGTATTTCTCTTTCCTTCTCTTAGGAACCTCCACTGCTTCCTTCCTTTATTATGCAGAGCAAGCCCTCATTTGCCCAAACTTCTGAATCTAATTTGCATCTGGTTTCTTTGCTATCCAGCAGCAAAGAAAAGGTTTCCAGCAACAAGAGACTCTCTTTGAATTACAATAATTTAAAATAGAATGCTTCTCAATAGCAGCACTATTTACAATAGCCAAGACATGGAAGCAACTTAAATGTCCACTGACAGACGAATGGATAAAGATGTGGTGTAATATATAATATATGGAATTCCATATATTCCATATACATATATATACAGAATAGTACTCAGCCATAAAAATAATGTGGTAATGCCACTTGCAGCAACGTGGATGGACCTAGAAATTATCCTAATAATTGAAGTCATTACTAAAGGCTGCTGCTGCTGCTAAGTTGCTTCAGTCATGTCCGACTCTGTGTGACCCCATATACGGAAGCCCACCAGGCTCCCCCATCCCTGGGATTCTCCAGGCAAGAACACTAGAGTGGGTTGCCATTCCTTCTCCAATGCATGAAAGTGAAAAGTGAAAGTGAAGTCACTCAGTCACATACGACTCTCAGTGACCCCATGGACTGCAGCCTACCAGGCTTCTTCATCCATGGGGTTGTCCAGGCAAGAGTACTGGAGTGGGTTGCCATTGCCTTCTCCACATTACTAAATGAATTAATATCATTATCATTTATATGTGGAATCTAAAAAAAGAGATATAAATGAACTTATTTACAAGATAGAAATAGACTCACAGACATAGAAAACAAACTTGCAGTTTCCAGGGGGGAAAAAGAGTAGGGGGGAGGAATAAATTGGGAGTTTGGGATTAACAGATACACACTATTGCATATAAAAGAAACAAGAAAGTCTTACTGCATAGCACTAAAAAGGGAACTGGAAAAGAATCTGAAAATTGAATATATATAAAATGTATATATTATATAAGAATATGTAACATATATGTAACTGAATCACTTTGCTCTATAGCTGAAACAACACTGTAAAGCAACTACATTTCAATAAAAAGTAATAAATTAAAATAGTATGTTTAGTTTCATCATGTCATCATGTTAATTCTAATCTCATTCCACTAATCACTCAACCTTAGAGAGGATTCTTTCACTCTTCTGTCGTCTCCTTGTAACTACTTATTGAGAAAACTTTTATCTCCAATCCTATTCTAAGCGGTGTTCTAGGCCTGTTACAGCTTTCTCATGCTGTCTGTGTCAGTCTTCAACCATCGGTCCTATGGATTAACTTCCCCTCCATTCAGGGTGCAATTATCTAGTCTAGAGATTCAATCTCTGTCTTTAATTGTTGTGAGAAAAGCCAAGGCAAGAAAACTTGATAATGGAATTAAGATACTGCCAGACTTGAAACTATGCACCAAGTAAAGGCTTACCATTTTCTGTTTCTCAATGATGATCGATAACTTGGTGGCCTGCAACTAAATTTCCAAATACCAGCACTCATGTATACCAGTAGACACATTCACTTAAGTGTGCAAAACAGAAAAGGCAATCGTGAGGGCCCAAGTTGAGGTTGAGGAGGGCCGGCTCTTCTGAGTAAATACATAAATAAGTACTAGCCTGTAATCTATGCTAATAGATCTTATATATCTAATCTATGCCTTTAATAATGGCATTTATTGAATTTTATTTTATTTATCATCAAAACACAATATTCTTTCTCATGGAATCTCCGTGTCTTCTTTCCTTTCCCACTAAAAAAGATTCAATTCTAAACACAAGAGGAAGAAAAGGAAAAATGAGAACAGACACAACCCAGTCAAAAAACTTGGATTTATAGAGTTCAACCTTGAAAATAATTTTTTTTTAAAACATCAAGCATGTGAGTTAAAGCTCCCACCAGGCAGCTATAATTTATATAGCAAGCACTTGGCAGGTAATCTGAGTGCATTGTGATATGGGTAGCAAGGAGATAGTCTCACAGAAAACCAGACTCTCTTTGTGACAGGCCAGGGGGTAAGAAGTACACTTACTGTGCAGCTATAATAGGGAGTTTCCTATTTAATGGACCTTCAAGAATAAAAGGAACAAGAAAGACCTAAGAAGAAAATGTGCATCCAACCAGAGTGTTAAGCATGAGCCCATGAAAACTAAAAAGCAAAGGGAGTTGGCCCAAAATAGTGACCTCCACCATGGTGACAAAATTGCAGGCAAATAAAGTACAAAAGAAAGAAAGTACAATTCAAAAGAAGGCTTTGATTTTTTTCATGCTAATTATTTCATTTGATTATTCATTTTTCAAACAATTCAATGTTTTTGTTAGAAATCGGATAAATACATGTATCTTCAAAGTAATACTTATATTTTTATTTCTTGTTCAACTCCAAGCAATAAGGATTAATATTCTGTTTCTGAAGACTGATACTATATTTC
>NW_011494870.1:1463153-1477570 GCF_000754665.1 Bison bison bison | reverse complement strand
CTAAAAAAAAAAAAAAAAAAAAAAAACTACTTCACACCTGAGTTTAAGAAAAAAGGTAAAACTCTCATACTTGCTTTATAAAGGAGCATAAAATAAGTTTCTCTCTCACTCTACTCTCAATGCTCCAAAGATAGACACCCAAGTATAGGAACACTGGGGAATCCCTGAAATTGAGGATGAGACTCAAATGATACCAGCTGATTTCATGCAGGCAGTAACAATTATAAGCAGCAACTCTGAACCTGCATCCTATTTTCTGTTTCTATGATGACCTTGCTTAATAATGAATTCTTGACTAGCATTTCCCCTATTCATAAGCATGGTCTCTAACAGCAAGAAGTTACTCTCTCCTGTTCTGGTCACTGTTCTTTCACAGGACATGAGCTCTTTGGAGCACTGATGCCATGTAATTCTCCAGGTTTGTGATTTTTCTCTTCCCTTCTGCTCATTGCTTTTCTTAGAGGAAGGCAGCTGAAGGTTCTAGAGAACCAACAGGCAAGAATCAACCATTAAAATAAGGGAAGAACACCAAACAAGGAGTCAAAGCTGTAGGTTCCAGGCTGTGCTTTAGCATTGACACAGCTGCATTACATGTAGGGTGCCAATCTGCACCACTGAGGGGGTAAAGGCTCTCCGCCTCAAACAAGAAAAAAAGGCAACAGCAAAGTTATTATCACAAATCAGATGTCATAAACTGGCAGCCTTGTACTCTTCCTGCGGTAGTGCATTTGGCCAACAAATATGCTAATTTTTTTAATCAGGAGTTTTCAAGTAATATTGCAGATTTACAGATTCTCTTGAAAATTTGCCAGATCAGTAAAAATGCAGATTTACTGAGTCTCTTGAGAATCTGTCAGATCTTATGAAATAAACCTACATTTGTGCTTGTTGAGAATTGTTGTTTGTCAAGAGAGTACAGGCTCTCCAATTTGCTGCATCCTCATCACTCAGAGATGATTCATCTATACTTATCCTAACTCACTTCCTTCCTTAGGTTACCTGCCTGGAAGGTGAATTAAGGCATTTCCATTGGGCTGCCTCTAATCTAGATGAGCCCAAGATAGGTAAGAAGGTACTGCAAGGTAACAAAGAACACGGAGTAACCACGGACACACATCAAAAGTTGAAGGCTTGCATGTGTAGGCACATTTACAAACGGATCACAGCTCCCATTAGTTAGGCAATCTCCCCCTCACTGCTGGATATACAATAGATAAATAAATAGCAAGAATACGTGTGTGATATATATTTAGATTGCACATTAGACTTTAAAATCTGTGCCTAACTGAATGCATTAGCCTGTGTTTTCTGTTTATGTCTCCACAATGCCATGGAAACACAGTGCAGCATCCTAATGGGTCTCTCCTGGCAATAAATAAACAAAGTCTTTGTCTATTCATGTTTCAATTTCTTTTTTTTTTTATGTAATTTACAATTTCAAAAAAAGAAAACAGCTTGGTGGGTTTTTTTTTCCCCCTTACTGCCCCTTCCTATTTCCTCTCTTGCAAAGTACATCTGCAAGAAATGCAAAATGCACCTTCTAGTGGTTGCTGAAATCCACACCAGCATCGTCAGCACTCAGAGAATAGGATTCTCCCAGCCAGACTCATCTTTCCTCTTTATCAAATGCCATGATAATTAAACTTTGTAATGAGGTTCTTCAAGCATTTCAGACTAACCCAAAGAGCACTTAATATAGTTATTTAAGGTTGAAAGCTGATACAAAACAGACATAGAAGCTGGTAGGATTTGCTCCCGTCCTTCAGTCTAAAATGCAATATGCAGTCCATTTTCATAGAGATAGCAGCAAATCAGTCCCAGCCCTTAAATGGCTCCACTATGGCAGCCACATGCTGTCGCCTCCCTGGCTCCACAGCTGGCAGGAGTAGACAAGTCACTCCCCCCACCACCATTGTCCTACTGTGCAAGGGCAAGGTGAAACACAAGCTCCAAGTGCCAGGGGTACCACGTCTCACAGGGCAGCTCTCTCCTGTCTGGCACCTGCTGTCCCCTAGCCGGCTGTAACCCAAGACTTCAAAAGGTTGATTATTATCTGCATGGAGAAGTGGGCAGATTTAATTAGGTTGCTCAACTCTGAAGAATCCCCTGAACCCAGGTGCAGTGACCTCAGTCACAGGGGAAGAAGAGGTGGGCAGACCAAGTACTTCTCTGGCAAGAGGGCACGTGGGTTCCTGCAGGGACCTTTGCTCACTGACTTTAGAGCTTCCCCTTACAGGGTCTGACAATTCAGCTGGCAGTGTTCACTGTCCTGGAATCCTCCAGCTACATCCCAACCACAGACCACGTGCGGTAAACCTCAGGGCCAGGATCTGGCAAGCAATGTCTATTTTCATTACTCATGAAAAGCAGTCCATGGACCAGATTTCAAAGCATTCAGAAAATAGATCTGTCATAGCAGCTGTCCAAGAAGAGACTTTTTTCGTCTAGAATTGCCAGGTGTTGAACTTTTAGTCATAAGGTAAAGTATCCATAGAAATGCCTTCCTTAGGTAGTAATCAAGTGTTTAAAGCCTTTATTTTTCTAAAGTGGCATGTAATAACCTATTCAACCAAACTATATCTCCATGTCTTTTGCAAAATAACAATAATATTAAAATATAACATTACTAGGTACTTGTCATGTGCTTCTGAGTAGTTTCTATTATTATCCCCTTATCACCAATGAACTAAAGTTTAAAGAGGTAAGTAACAAGTCCAAGGTCAGAATGCTAACAGCCAAGCTGAGATGAGAACCAGGTCATCTGACTGCAAAGCCTATATTTCTTCCAACTCCATTTTTGAGTATATACTATGATCCCTGCACAAGGCTGGGATGTTTCCTCCCTAGGATCTCAACTTGTGAATACCTGTGATTCATTTAATCCCCAGATGAAAACTCCATCAATACTCATTTTTCCTTTCTGTCTTGGGTTCCAAGAGAAAGAGCTGAAGGACTGCCTAGTTTTCTTTAAAAGGGATGCCAGTTTATGACAATTTTGTGTCACTGTTTTGTATGTGCTGTTTATACTATTTCTATGCTCTGCTACTATTAGATGATCACTCTTCTCTTAAGCTCTTTTTGCTTTGCATCATGTTTATCTTAGAAGCAACTCCAAGTCATTTACAAATGAGCAAGGTATAAACAAGTAGTTTTGCTTTATTGTTAAAAATGTATTCTGGAAATACCTCTCATTCTGTTGCAGAAACCAGTAACTGAGAAACCAAGCACTACACTCAGAGAGTTAGAGAACGCAGGTTTGTTATGCTGGTGGGCCCAGAGGAGTTAACACTCCAAGCTCTGAACCCCAAACAAAGGGGTTACAGAGTTTTTATAGAGACTATAGTGGGCAACACTGGCTGTTAATAGGCTGGTATAACCTAAGGGGTTTCACATACGCAGGAACAGCAGTCAAGATGGGGAGGGGGATACCTGACCTTTACATGCACAGGCACGATTAAGCAGGTTTGCAGGGGGTGGGCAGTTGCAAAGAGCAAGACAAGAGTGAGTGAGATAAGCTCCAGTTCCTAGCATTGTAAGTCCCCACTTTCTAAGCCTATATGACCTATGGGATGCAGACTTTGCAAGGAACAAGTTGAGTTACAGAGGAAGAAGGAGCAGGAAGTTATGTAAAATTTTAACTTTTCCTCTTCATCCCCCACTCTTGATGCTTCTATCACTTGTTGTAGAAAGCATTATCTCATGTTTTGGTAGGACATTCAGAGCTCCCCATCATTTGGGGGGCTATATTGAGCTATTAGCATTTATAACTTTATGGATTTAATCCAAGAGGTCATGAACTGGGTAAGTGTATTAAGACTACAAGGGCCAAACAAGAGCACCACAAAGCATGAAGAGAGGAACTATTAAAGGGAGAAGCCACAATGTCCAGCTCCAGATATTTCTCCAATACACCAGGAATTAGCTAGTTTCTCTCTCCTTTTTATGATTTGTTCCCTTAGCTGTTGGGCCATGTCCCTGACTATTTCTGAATGGTTTACATAAAAGCAGCATTTTTCATTCAAGAAGAGGCAGAGTCTTCTCTTTTCAGTTGTCAGTAAGTCTGCTGCTGCTGCTAAGTCACTTCAGTCATGTCTGACTCTGTGCAACCCTGTAGACAGAAGCCCACCAGGCTCCTCTGTCCCTGGGATTCTCCAGGCAAGAATACTGGAGTGGGTTGCCATTTCCTTCTCCAGTCAGTAAGTCTAGCCCTCTCCTATTCTGTAAAACCACTTCAGCCAGGAAGTCTAGTTGGTCCTATAACAAAAAGCACAGCAATAATACTGATTAGGGATAGAGGCCAGGGTTGACAATGAAAATCCATCGATATTTCAATGGCTGAATCCTCAAGCTTCCATCGTGTGTTGATCGGTCAGCTGCCGGAGTGTGGCTGGAGCAAGGCTGAAGAATCCTCAAGCTTCTGCCGTGTGTTGACTAGTCAGCTTCTGGAGTGACTAGACCAGGGCTCTCGTCCTTCGTGGATGAGAGCTGTTGTCTTTGGAACTGGACCTTGAGGAGGTTTTGGGGGTCCCAAACTGCTTTCCAGGTGTCCTCATCACAGGAAGCCACTGCCTTCTTGACTCAGGTGTGGTGGATCCAATAGATGACACCTGTAACTTTAACAGCAGTCGGGGTTGCCAGGACAATTGTGTGAGGGCCTGTCCAAACTGGCTGAAGTGATTTTTGTTTTTGTTTTTAAACTTTAACCCATACCTCATCTCCTGGCTGATAGGGATGAACCCAACTGCCCAAAGGGGGTGTCCTTTCTGTCCTTTCTGATATGGCAGAAGACTTTTCCAGGGCCCGGAGGTGTCGGGACATCTTCAGGTCAGCTAGTTGTTGGTGGTCTCCCTTGAGCTTTTTTACACTGGGGGTGGTCTCCCATATAAGATCTCAAAGGCAGAGTAGCCTGAGGACCTCGGGGTGCATTTATGGAGGGAGATGAGTCCACAGAATGATAAGGCAGCTTGTTTCAGCATTGTCTGGGTGTTGGCCAGGGGATATTTTTATCGTACTACTACTTGGAGAAACAAATTTAACAAGACAGTTAAAAATAATATGGCCCCAAGGTTAATAGAAGTAGGAAAGCTGCTGAGGCGCTAGCTAGGAGAACCAGGTCCAGACATTGCTTCATCACATTAGTGTTTCTCTAGGTATGAGAAGATGCAAGAATTTGGACTCATAAAAATCTTTACCTGAAAACATCTACCTGAAGGTCTGTTTTTCTGGGTTTTTCCCTTATTTTTTTGTCTCTACCTTGAACTCCTTTCAAGGGGGTGTTGAAGGTCAGCATCTTGTAGTGGTCATGATTTAATCTTTGTAGAGACAGCTGGCAAGGGCCAACTTCCAGTCAGCAGGGCCCCTTCATAGGCACATATTTGACCGTGTCTTGGGGGCATTTCATGGTAATTTTGTCCCACGGTTCTAGGAAGACTCATTCCCTGGCTTAACAAAGATTCCATTGACAGGCCACTCAATGTGTTGTCACTAGGCCGTGTAAGTAGCAAAAGTCTCTGGACCATACCTGTCTTGCCTCCTGGTCCAGGAAAATATTTCCTCTTGTTGCTTCTTCCCATATCTAGAGTTACATTATTATAATTATTGATTTCAAATGGAACTGCATATCAGCATTTTATCACAGGCTCAGTCACACATTTGGTAACTTAAGAAATAATCTTCTGAAGTAAGCTACATTGAAAATAATATAGCTAGCAGTTATTAGTAAGGTCACAAGCAAGAATTTAAGTCAAGAACTTTCATTGGGTGTAGCCCGGTATACCCCAGGTCATCTGACTCAGTTAAATGATTATAGCCAAGTGTTAATCTCCTGGTTGTACATCATGAAGCATCTGACCTTTATCCAAAGATTGGTTATTGAGATAAGCTTTAGAAACAATCTTAGAGTGTCCATTTTAATTACTTAATTAAACCTTTTAGCAATATAACATAACAAGGAACTATTTCAGAAGGGAGTCTTAGTAAGCACAGACCTTAATTAATAAAACTAGTACTTAATATTCAGTGAAACATCATTTTTTTTTTTTTTGAGAACTCATTGAAAGGGCATTAACACTGAAGTCAGGGAAGGCTTTAATCTATCAAATAAAAATGAGATTTTTCAGGGAGCCAGGAAAAGCCAAGTGACCAACTTGGATTTCCCATAGCCCTGGCTCTTTGATTTTTAGCTGTTGTTTACCCATTTTTAATTTCCTGATTTAGGAGCAGACTATTGCCATGTTTTAAGGACATCAAGATAGCAAAAGTCTAACTGTGAGGGGTTATATTTTGTAGAAGCAGAATGAGCTTTGTCTATATGTACCATAATCTTAAATAATGTATTTACTTTAATAAATTACCAAAAAGATCTTTAAAACAAATATAAATCATTTAAAGGCAAAGAAATTCATAATCTGTTATCAAAAGCTGCATTCTAAGAAAACTTTGTTCTCTAAACAGAAAGAAGACCAAATTCCTGTCTGGTACCAGCTTACTGTTAATAACAAAATTTGTTTATCTGCTTAATCTTAGAGAGTCTTTTCCATAAATTTTGAAGAACTAGCAGCGTTCTTCTAAAGGCATGAGAGTCAAACCATAGAAGGCATGTTTAAAATCTGATTCAATTGCAATTGACAAAGAAACCTGGTCATAGTGCTTTAATATGATAACTAGAATTATAATTGATATATTTTATCAGGGCATATCAGGTCTATATGAATTTCACATAATTCTAGGATATCTATATTAGTAACACCAGCCATACAGTATAACCTGAAAAGATTTATTACCCCTTAAGCAGTACTTCCCATGTAATTTAACATGTCCAATGAACCCGTAGCTTAATAGCTCTTTGGGATGTCTCAGGGGCCCTCTGAAGCATCCCAAAGTTAGCTAGAAGTCAAGTTATTTAGGAAGCTTTGTCAATAAATATCAAAAGGGTTTATAACACTCAGGTAGGGTCATATAAGTTAGTGTGAAATAGTTATTTACTTAGCCAAAGTTAACAAAATATTTCAAAGGTAAATATAGAACAGATCAATTAAGAGGTAAAGAAACTTAAATCTATTATTAAAAGCAGTTCAACATCTGAAGAAAGTATGTCCTCTTAACAGAGAGAAAGGCTGAATTCAAGTTTTGTACCAGCTTACTTTAAACTCAGGTAAACTTAATTAAATTTATTTTAAGCTTAGTCCTAACCATGCACAAAACTTTTCTAGGGTCCACTTTCCACAAACCTTTTAATCACTTTCTGTAATAGCCACCTGTAAGTCAGACCTACTTTCTTTTCCCTTTATAAAATGTAATTTTATTTTTTATATCTTTTTTATTAAAAATATACTTTCTTATTAGATTAGAAAACAAACATTAATACTAGATATTTAATATTGAATATTTCTCAGTTGACGTGAACCTGAAATTTATTTAGGTTAATTTTTCTTGTGTTTAGTATTGTTTGATTTGTAAGCACTTCCTTTTCTTTAGGCCAATTAAATTAGAACTCATTTACAACTTCAACAATATTATTAGAAAAAAACAAAAGACATACACTGAGACATACATAAATACAGACAGACAGACTGACAGAGATCTTATAGTTTTCTGTTTGAGATTTAAAATATCTCTTTCACCCCTCTTTTTCCTTTTGCTTAAAGTTCTAATTTGCCCATGGCTGAGGTCTCAGACAAAGTTGGCTGTGTATTTCAAGGACACGGAAAGGGTTAACTTCAAGCTTTTTTCCTAGGCAGGCCTTTTAACAAGCTAGCTGTTTTTAATTGCATATGCAAAAAGGATTGGTTTTGCAGTTTCCAAAAAGAAAAAGTTTTCTCACTCTGTTCAGTCAGCAATCACACACTCACAATCATTCAGAGGCTATCACAATGCCTCCCTTCTACCAAGTCCCCAGGTTTCCTTAATGATTGCTCCCTTCCTTGGAACTCCAAGGAGGTTATCAGTCACAATGCCTCCCTTCTCCCAAGTCCCCAGTTCTCCCTATCTGATGCTCCCTTCCTGGGAGCTCCAAGGAGATGACCAATCTCCTCTTCTACCTGTTGGGGTAGGACCTGACTGGGGACTGGCCCCAGGGCCTTACCTGATCCTGTGGCCATTCCTAGTGAGTGGGTCCATCCCTCCAATGAGGACAGTTGGGGCTCGACTGTCCAGAGAGTCAGAACACTGGTCTGAAAGAGAATGCAGAATACTGTTAGTGGTGTGCGTCATTCGTCTCAGGGTTCCTTCGCTCCAGCCCAGCCAAGCCACCAGTCCCATGGCTCAAGGGGCTGGCATGATTGGAATCTCACTAGGGCCTTGCAGAAACCAGTAATCAAGAAACCAAGCACCACACTTGGAGAATTGAATAACTCAGTTTATTATGCTGGTGGGCCCAGAGGAGTTAACACCCCAAGCTCTGAACCCCAAACAAAGGGGTTACAGAGGTTTAATAAACAGACTATAGTGGGCAACACTGACTGTTAATAGGCTGGTTTAACCTAAGGGGTTTCACACACGCAGGAACAGCAGTCAAGATGGGAAGGGGGATGCCTGGCCTTTACATGGACAGGCATAATTAAGCAGGTTTGCAGGGGCTGGGCAGTTGCAAAGAACAAGATAAGGGTGAGTGAGATAAGCTCCAGTTCCTAATATTGTAAGTCCCCCCTTTCTGAGACTGTGTGACCTATGTGATCCAGACTTTGCAAGGAGCAAGTTGAGTTACAGAGGAAGAAGGAGCAGGAGGTTATGTAAAATTTTAACTTTTTCTCTTCAACACAATTATGCATTAAACACAATAGTTGGGGAGAATAAGACAGGGTCAGATGATTCAAAAGCTCTGAAGTATTGTACTGAATGCCCTGTTCCAAACAACAGTGATACTAGCACAATTCTAGCTCAATTACCTTTCCTCAGGGACCCTCAGGCCTTACCTTAGCTCACCTTTCCTTTGCATATTTACTTTTTGGGCTTCTATTTTCTCCTTCAAGATGTCAGCCTTTGGCAATGCTCTGTTCTACCAAAGACTACCTTCACTAAAACTCCAAATATAATTCAACTGTAATGGTCTTTGTCAGTCTATTTTTTTAGAGGGGGATGTGGAAGGGTGTTAACACAGACAGAATTATTTTCACAGCTTTTTCATCGGTATTTGCAAGTTTTCCTGAGAGCTTAATTTTGAAAAAGTATAGTGGTTCTATACTATAAAGCCAGACACTTTTTCACTAAAGGAAAGAGCATCTATGTATCAAGGTTTTTTTTAATTTTTTTCCCTTAAATTCTTAACACATTCCTAAAGATTTTACTTTTATTGAGAAAAAGCTTGCTCTTTGCTTCAAAATATTAACCTACTAGGGAATATCCCATATAAGCCAACTAGACTTTTGAGTTATTCTGAAAACAGGGACATATCTATGTTTTATGGAACTCGAAGCTTCTAGACTTTTGAGATCCTTATTTAAGAAAAAGAATACAAAGTTATAAATGTAAAATTTGCTTGAAAATGGCCATTTATAATACCAGGCAAATAAGTCACAAGAATTTATAAGTTTTTAATTCCTGATAATTATCAGTAATTCACAGATCTAGAAAAATTATATAATTTTACTAATTAACAGCCTGGACCACTTCTGTAATACTGTGCTAATTGTATTTTTGTTTGTGTCCACTTTCTCTTTGCATGCCAAAAAATTTAATCTTTTCTTTAGAGAAAATAAAGTTCAGTCCCTCTTCAAGCAAGACTGGCCAAAATTTGATTTTCCTTATTGAAAATTTATAAATATTTTTTTCAGTCCCATAATTTGTTATTGTAATGTCTTATATATGTTTAGGATTCTTGCCAACTTTGGGGAAATATCAAATGCTTTTATCCATTTAGGACGAAGGGCTCTTCAGGTTTAACATACTATGATGACTCAAATATTCTTGGAATTTTAAACATCCATTATTAAGTTAGTTGTCATCTCTCTAGTGCCCGGATTATGAGTATCATGTTATCTTTGTCAATGATCACCTTTTGTGTCAAATCAGCAGGAAATTTAACAGTTCTCCAATGTGTTCATATTATTTCCTCCTGGATTATCAAACAACTCAAGAGCCAAGTCATTAATTTAAAAAAATTATCTCTAGCTCTCATTGAATTGTTCCTGTCAGTGTTTTCTAGATCTGATCCACCCAGTTCCCAAACCTCACTGGTTCTTTACAAAGGCACTAACTCCCAAACTTCAGCTATTGCATATTTCAAAGAAAAGCCTAACAGGGAAGAGCATGGAGAGGGAGGAGAGACAGAGAGAAAACTTAATTTATGAAGGTTAAATTATGTACTTTATTTTACTAAGTGTTATAAAAACACACCATCATGTGAACACAAAACTTCTTAACTTAGGGTAAATTTGTCTCTGCTGACATCATTTCTTATTTATCAGTTGCATAAGAACTACTTCACACTAAAGAAACCTAAGTTGTAGTCAAAAAAATTATATCAAAAAAGTGAACTAACAATAAATCAACACATGGCATATCACCATAGTTATGTCCTTTACTAATACAAAAACTATAAGAAATAAATCTTAATGCCAACTACTAATTAGCTCATTAACAAGAACAACAAATATAAAATCAAGATTTTGGCTAGTTAGTTAAGCAGGTTGAGAGGGTTCATTCAGCAATATGGGTTTTGAAACTCAGATTAGCCCTTTAACTGAACTGTACAGCTATTAAATTAATTTGTGTGAGTTTACTAATATAAGTTGGAACGGGATAGATTTGACTAAAACCTGAGCAGATAGCTGTGTGGGTAGTAGAATCTGACATATTTTGGGAAAATCTCTCTCTCTTGACTGTCTGGACTGAATTTGATGCTTTATTAATTTTTTAAATTAATAAACTGTAGACATGCTAGAAATCAACTACAAGAAGAACACTGGAAAATTCATGGGTTACAGAAGAAATCAAAGGAGGAATCAAAAAATACATTGAGACAAACAAAAATGGAAATACAATGTATCAAAATTTATGGTATGAAACAAAAGTAGTTCTAAGGGGGAAGTTCATAGAAATAAATGCCTACCCCAAGAAACTAGGAAAATCTAAATAAACAACCTAAATTTACACCTTAAGGAACTAGAAAAATAAGAATAAATAAAGCCCAAAATTGGTAAAAGAAAAGACATTAAAAAAGTTTAGAGTAGCAATAAATTAAATAGAGACTAAAAAGATAACAGAAAAGATCAATAAATGAAATCTTTTAAAAAAATAAGAAAAACTGATAAATCTTTCACTAGACTCACCAAGGGAACAAAGAAAGAACTCAAAAAAATGAAAGAGGAGATATTGCACCTGATTACCACAGAAATACAGAGGATCATAAACGACTACTATGAACAATTATACATCAACAAATTTGATAAGCTAGAAGAAATAAATTCCTAGGAAAATGCAACCTTCCATAACTGATTCAAGAAGAAATAGAAAATCTGAACAGACCAGTTACTAGTAAGTAGATTGGATCAGTAATCAAAAACCACCTAACAAACAAAGTCCAGGACCAGATGGCTTCACTGGCAAATACCAAACATTCAAAGAATTAATACTAATCCTTTCAAACTCTTCCCCTGCAAAAAGAAGATGGAACACTTCCAAATACATTTCACAAGGCCAATATTAGCCTGATATCAAAAACAGACAAGGATGTCACTAGAAAGAAAATTACAGACCTACTAATATCCTCAATGAACACAGATTCAAAAATTCTCTACAAAATACTAGAAAATCAAATTCAATAGTACATTAAAAGGATCATACATCATGATCAAGTTGCATTTATCCTTGGGATGGAAGGATGGCTCAATATCTGTAAGTCAATCAATGTGATCACCACATTAATAAAATGGAGGATAAAGATAATATGATCACCTCAATAGATAAAGAAAAAGCACTGGACAATATTCAACATTGATTTATGATAAAAACTCTCAGCAAAGTCGGTATAGAGGGAATGGGCCAAAACATAAGAAAAGCCATACATGACAAGCTTCAAACTAGCATCATTCTCAATGGTGAAAAGCTGGAAGTTTTTCCTCTAAGAAAAGCAACAAAACAAGAATGCTTACTTTCACCACTTTTAATCAACATAATATTAGAAGCCCTAGCCAGGGTAATTAGGGAAGAAAATGAAATAAAAGGAATCCAAAGTGGAAAGGAAGAGGTTGAACTGTCACTATTGGCAGTTGACATAATATTATATATAAAAAACCATAAAGACTTCACCGAAAACCGTTAGAACTAATAAAAGAATTCAGTAAAGTTGCAGGATACAAAATTAATATGCAAAAATCTGTTGCATTTCTGTACATTAATTTTTTAAATTATCAGGAAGAGAAATTGAGAAAAAATTCCATTTATAGGTATATCAAAAAGAATAGAATACTTAGGAATAAATTTAACCAAGGACATGAAATACCTTCACACTTAAAACTATAAACCATTATTGAAAGAAATTAAAGACAATACGAATAAATGTATAGTCCATACTCATGGTGTAGAAGAATTAATATTGTTAAAATGACTATACTAGCCAAAGCAATCTACAGATAAATGCAATCCCTATCAAAATACCAATGACATTTTTCACAAAACTAGAACAAACAATATTACAATTTATATGGACCCACAAAAGACCACAAATAGCCAAAATGATCTTGAGAAAGAAGAACAAAGTTGGAAGCATCACACTTCCTGATTTCAAATTATATTACAAAATTTTAATAATCAAAAGAGTATGGTTTTGGCATAAAAATAGACACAAAGATTAATGGAACAAAATAGAGGATTTAGGGGGAAAAAAACTCCACACATACACAGTCAAATGATGTACAATAAAAGAGTCAAGAATAAACATTGGTAAGTTCTCTTCAATAAATGGTGTTGGGAAAACTGAAAAGCCACAAGCAAAAGAATGAAACTCAACCACAATCATATATTATACACCAAATTAACTCAAAATGTAGTAAACCCTTGAACATAATACCAGAAAACACAAAACTCCTAGAAGAATACACAGGTAGTAAGCTTTCTGATATAGGTCTTGGCAATAATTTTTTAATCTGACATAAAAACAAAAGTAGTAGAAGAAAAAATAAACAAGTGAGTAAACATCAAACTAAAAAAGCTTTTGCACAGCAAAGGAAACCATCAACAAAATGAAAAGTCAACCTACAAAAGTGAGAGAAAATATTTGCAAGCCATGTATCTGATGAAGTTAATACCCTCCCTCATATATTAAGAACTCATACAACTCAATAGGAAATAATCTGATTTAAAAATTTGCAGAGGATCTGCAAATATCTACAGATATTTTTCCAGAGAAGACACACAGCTAGGCAACAGATACAAGAAAAAATGCTTAACATCTTTAACTATCAGGGAAATGAAAATCAAAACCACAATGATATATCACTTCAGTTCTGCTAAAATTATTACCAAAAACACCCACACAAAAATAACTAAGTATTGGTTGGTAAGGATGTGAATAAAATGGAACCATTATACAATGTTGGCAGGTATGTAAATTGGAACAGCCACTATAGAAAACAGTATGAAAGTTTCTCAAAAAACGAAAAATAGAACTATCACAACACAAGAGAAGACTCTACACACGGATATCACCAGATGGTTAACACCGAAATCAGATTGATTATATTCTTTGCAGCCAAAGATGGAGACGCTCTATACAGTCAACAAAAACAAGACTGGGAGCTGACTGTGGCTCGGATCATGAACTCCTTATTGCCAAATACAGACTGAAATTTAATAAAGTGGGAAAAAATCACTAGACCATTCAGGTATGACCTAAATCAAATTCCTTATGACTATACAGTGGAAGTGAGAAATAGATATAAGGGACTAGATCTGATAAACAGAGTGCCTGATGAACTATTGATGGAAGTTCATGACATTGTACAGGAGACAGGAATAAAAACCATCCCCAAGAAAATGAAATGCAAAAAAACAAAATGGGTGTTTGAGGAGGCCTTACAAATAGCTGTGAAAAGAAAGGAAGCAGAAAGCAAAGGAGAAAAGGAAAGATACCCATTTGAATGCAGAGTTCCGAAGAATAGCAAGGAGAGATAAGAAAGCCTGCCTCAGTGATCAGTGCAAAGAAATAGAGGAAAACAACAGAATGGGAAAGACTAGAGATCTCTTCAAGAAAATTAGAGATACCAAGGGAATATTTCATGCAAAGATAGGCTCAATAAAGGACAGAAATGGTATGGACCTAACAGAAGCAGAAGATATTAAGAAGAGGTGGCAAGAATACACAGAAGAACTGTACAAAAAAGATCTTCACGACCCAATCAGGAAGGTGTGATACTCACCTAGAGCCAGACATCCTGGAATGTGAAGTCAAGTGGACCTTAGGAAGCATCACTACGAACAAA
>NW_011494870.1:1462514-1462908 GCF_000754665.1 Bison bison bison | reverse complement strand
AAAAGGTCAGTTTTCATTCCAATCCCAAAGAAAGGCAATGCCAAAGATTGCTCAAACTACCACACAATTGCACTCATCTCACACACTAGTAAAGTCATGCTCAAAATTCTCCAAGCCAGGCTTCAGCAATACGTGAACCGTGAACTTCCAGATGTTCAAGCTGGTTTTAGAAAAGGCAGAGGAATCAAAAATCAAATTGCCAACATCTGCTGGATCACCAAAAGAGCAAGAGAGTTCCAGAAAAACATCTATTTCTGCTTTATTGACTATGCCAAAGCCTTTGACTGCATGGATCACAACAAACTGTGGAAAATTCTGAAAGAGATGGGAATACCAGACCACCTGACCTGCCTCTTGAGAAACCTGTATGCAGGTCAGGAAGCAACAGTTAGAA
>NW_011494870.1:1461297-1462414 GCF_000754665.1 Bison bison bison | reverse complement strand
CAGACTGGTTCCAAAGAGGAAAAAGAGTATGTCAAGGCTGTATATTGTCACCATGCTTATTTAACTTATATGCAGAGTACATCATGAGAAACGCTGGGCTGGAGAAAGCACAAGCTGGAATCAAGATTGCCAGGAAATATCAATAACCTCAGATATGCAGATGACACCACTCTTATGGCAGAAAGTGAGGAAGAACTAAAGAGCCTCTTAATGAAAGTGAAAGAAGAGAGTGAAAAAGTTGGCTTCAAGCTCAACATTTACAAAACTAAGATCATGGCATCCTGTCCCATCACTTCATGGCATATAAATGGAGAAACAGAGGAAACAGTGGCTGACTTTATTTTTCTGGGCGCCATAATCACTGCAGATAGTGATTGTAGCAATGAAATTAAAAGACGCTTACTCTTTGGACATCACCAGATGGTCAACACCAAAATCAGATTGATTATATTCTTTGCAGCCAAAGATGGAGATGTTCTATACAGTCCACAAAAACAAGACCGGGAGCTGACTGTGGCTCAGATCATGAACTCCTTATTGCCAAATTCAGACTTAAATTGAAGAAAGTAGGGAAAACCACTAGACCATTCAGGTATGACCTAAATCAAATCCCTTATGATTATACAGTGGAAGTGACAAATAGATTAAGGGACTAGATCTGATAGAGTGCCTGATAAACTATGGACAGAGGTTCATGAGATTGTACAGGAGACAAGACTCAAGACCATCCCCATGGAAAAGAAATGCAAAAAACCAAAATGGCTGTCTGGGGAGGCCTTACAAATAGCTGTGAAAAGAAGAGAAGTGAAAAGCAAAGGAGAAAAGGAAAGATATAAGCACCTGAATGCAGAATTCCAAAGAATAGAAAGGAGAGATAAGAAAGCCTGCCTCAGTGATCAATGCAAAGAAATAGAGGAAAACAACAGAATGGGAAAGACTAGAGATCTCTTCAAGAAAATTAGAGATACCGAGGGGAATATTTCATGCAAAGATGGGCTCGATAAAGGACAGAAATGGTATGGACCTACCACACAATTGCACTCATCTCACACGCTAGTAAAGTAATGCTCAAAATTCTCCAAGCCAGGCTTCAGCAATATGTGAACCGTGACCTTCC
>NW_011494870.1:1446503-1460929 GCF_000754665.1 Bison bison bison | reverse complement strand
AGAAAACGAAGATCATGGCATCTGGTCCCATCACTTCATGGGAAATAGATGGGGAAACAGTGGAAGCAGTGTCAGACTCTATTTTGGGGGGCTCCAAAAACACTGCAGATGGTGACTGCAGCCATGAAATTAAAAGACACTTACTCCTTGGAAGGAAAGTTCTAACCAACCTAGATAGACTTTGCCAACAAAGGTCCGTCTAGTCAAGGCTATGGTTTTTCCTGTGGTTATGTATGGATGTGAGAGTTGGACTGTGAAGAAAGCTGAGTGCCGAAGAATGGATGCCTTTGAACTGTGGTGTTGGAGAAGACTTGAGAGTCCCTTGGACTGCAAGGAGATCCAACCAGTCCATTCTAAAGGAGATCAGCCCTGGGTGTTCTTTGGAAGGAATGATGATAAAGATGAAACTCCAGTACTTTAGCCACCTCATGCGAAGAGTTGAGTCATTGGAAAAGACTCTGATGCTGGGAGGGATTGGGGGCAGGAGGAGAAGGGGATGACAGAGGATGAGATGGCTGGATGGCATCACTGACTCGATGGATATGGGTTTGAGTGGACTCCGGGAGTTGGTGATGGACAGGGAGGCCTGGTGTGCTGCGGTTCATGGGGTCACAAAGAGTCGGACATGACTGAGAGACTGAACTGAACTATTCCTTGGAAGGAAAGTTATGACCAATCTAGATAGCATATTCAAAAGCAGAGATATTACTTTGCTAACAAAGGTCTGTCTAGTCATGGCTATGGTTTTTCCTGTGGACATGTATGGATGTGAGAGTTGGACTATAAAGAAAGCTGAGCACTGAAGAATTGATGTTTTTGAACTGTGGTGTTGGAGAAGACTCTTGAGAGTCCCTGTACTACAAGGAGATCCAACCAGTTTATCCTAAAGGAGATCAGTCCTGGGTGTTCATTGGAAGGACTATTGTTGAAACTGAAACTCCATACTTTGGCCACCTGATGCGAAGAGCTGACTCATTTAAAAGACCCTGATGCTGGGAAAGATTAAGGGCAGGAGGAGAAGGGGATGACAGAGGATGCGATGGTTGGGTGGCATCACTGACTCGTTGGACATGGGTTTGGGTGGACTCTAGGAGTTGGTGTTGGAAAGGGAGGCCTGGTGTGCTATGGTTCATGGGGTCGCAAAGAGTCGGACACGACAGAGCCACTGAACTGAACCTAACTGATGATGTAGCAATTCCACTTCTGGGTATTTATGTGAAGAAAATGAAAACAGTAACTCACAGAGATAAATGTACTCCCAGTTCATTCCAGTGCTATTTACAATGGGCAGTATACAGAAAAAATCTAAATGTCCACTGATGGATGAATGGATAAAGAAAATATGGTATGCACATATATATAATGGAATAGTATTCAGCCATTAAAGAGAATGAAATTTTGCCATTTGCAACAACATGGATAGAACTTGAGGGCATTATGCTAAGTTACATATGCCAGACAAAGACAAATACTATGTGATCTCATTTATAAGTGGAATGTAAAATAACAAAAATGAAAACTAAAACAAAAAACAAGTTCTTGGAAAACAGACTGATATTTGACATTGGTGATGGGTGGAAAGTGGCGTGAGAGAAATGAGTGAAGGGGTTAAAATGGACAAACTTGTAGTTATCGGATAAGTCATGGGAATGTGATATACATCATGGTGACTATAGTTAATAATGCAGTTATCGCCTATTTGAAAGCTACCAAGAGAATAGACCTTCAAGTTCTCATTGTAAGAAAAAAGAAAATTGTAGCTATGTAAAGTGACAGATGTTAACTAGATTTTGTGGTGATTATTTCACAGTGTATATAAATATTGAATCATTATATTATACACCTGAAATTGATATAATGCTATGTACCTTTTATTCCTCAATATTAAAAATGCAAAAAAAAACAAATAGTATTTATATTTAAGAGTTGGTTATTTTATCAGGGAAAAGTCACCAATTTAAAGTTCTAAGCAAAAGAAACTTATGAATAGCAAGCTTCAAATGAGAATGGTAACCCAAGAAGTTCTGTCGAATGAGACTATTCTGAGCAGCAGGCCCTGCTGTGAGCTGAAGTGGTCCAGGGTAGTCATATGAATTCAAGAAGACTTTGGGTATCTCTGGACCAAATGCAGATGGAACCCATTATTCTAGTAGTTAAAGGAACCATTGAAAGTGAAAGTGAAAGTCGCTCAGTTGTGTCTGACTCTATGCGACCCCCATGGACAGTATTCTCCAGTCCAGAATACTGGAGTGGGTAGCCTTTCTCCAGGGGATCTTCGCGACCACCATGGACTGTATTCTCCAGGCCAGAATACTGGAGTGGGTAGCCATTCTCCAGGGGATCTTCCCAACACAGGCATCAAACCTGTGGATACTTTGCAGGTAGATACTTTGCTAGCTGAGCAACCAGGAAAGCCCAAGAATACTGGCATGGGTAGCTTATCCCTTCTCCAGCCACTCTTCCTGACCCAGCAATCGAACCAGGGTCTCCTGCATTGTAGGTGAATTCTTTACCAGCTGAGCTACCAGGGAAGCCCATTAAATGACAACAAAATTGTTTCAGTTTTGTTTTCCAGAAATGTTTTCTGCCTGTAATAAAATAGGCATAATGAAAGCAATAAAATCTTGGAACACAGGTTCTTTATAGTACTAAGACTTTACTATTCAAACTGTAGTCCACAACCAAGCAATGCCTGGGAGCTCATAAGAAATGCGGAGTCCCAGGGCCCACTTCAGACCTTCTAAATCATACACATATGTACATTGGTGGTTCATAGCACCATTAAAAATGGTAAAGCACTAGTCTTTTTCCAATAGTAATGGCCAGTGGGACTTCCAAGTCAATGACATTTTACTTGAATTAGAAGTGTTTTTATCAGATTGTGAAAATAATATATGCTCATTGTAAAAACGACAACAAAAACACAAAGATACTGCAAAATGTCACAAAATTATGAAGTGAAAATCACCTAGAGAGCTGTCACCAGATAAAGTCACCATTTGATGTAGATCTTTCCATCCACTTTCTATATGTACTACAAATTAAAAATAAGGTAATATATATGTGCTGCTTACAATCTGCTTTTTATACTTTAGCAGTAATATGAAGACATCCTTCCATGTCAATAAATGTATCTCTAACCCATCATTTTAATTTTCAGGGATTATCCTATTTAGTACAGTGAAATGTATTTCAAAAGTCTCTTATTGTTGGACAAAGAATATACATATACTATTTATTTAAAATAAATTCCTCAAAGTAGAATTTCAGAGTCAAATGTTAGACACATTCAAATCTTTATATGCTCTGCAAGACAGCCTTCCAAAAATGTGAGTTGTATCAATTTCTGCAATCTTTGTCAATCTGATAGGGAGATAACTGTATCTTATTGTTGTCAAATGCTTTTAAATCATATCCTAAATTTAAGTGCTGTAGAGGTGTCTTCATTCTGTGTTTTCAGTATTAATTAAAAACATAATAGTGTTTGGTAATCCATGTCCTTTGTATTTTCACATTAAGCAATATTTAACTGTGTACCTATTCAGAAAATTGGTAACTTGAAAGATAAAACTGTAGGATGTGATTCAATCTAAATTTTCCAAAATGAAAAGTTTGATTATTAAGTTACCACATCACTCTCAGTTCTCTTTCTACCTATGGGTACCTTTCAAGTTTTCTTTGTGAATATCTCTTTCCATGCCCACTAGTTAGTTATATGCAATGCTATCCCCCAAATAGATTCAGCATTTGTGTTCTCACTCTAGGTTGAATACCTTCCAGGTCATTGCATTATCTACATGTTGAGAGCATCTGCATCTCTAGCCCAGATTGAAACAGTCTTCCTAGCTTTATTTCTTAGTTAGCAACAATCTTCTCTATGTTTTAACACTATACAAAATTGTTTTCAAGACCCAGCACAAAGATCACTACTTCTTGAAACTCTGCCTGAGCACCCGGCAGATTCTTTGATTCCACTCTGCACTGCCCAGGTCTCCATCACTGCCTCATTGCAGAGTATGACTGTGTATGGGTGGGTAATTGTTGAGTCACGTGCCCTCTTCTAATGGACAGAGCTTATTTCCCCACCTCCTGTTCCCTCGAGTACCAACACTAAACCTGGCATAAAGTAAATAATCCAAACCACTGATGAGCAATCTATAAATGAAGCTAGAAACTGCTTCCTAGTCACCCTCACTCCCAGTTAACAAGAAAAAAACTGAGGCCAAACAAATTATACAAGCGAAAGAACAAAACTCTGGGTAAAAACATTTTAGAACATTTACAACATTTAGGAAAAAAAAACATTATTTGCTGACTAAATAATTGTCTTAATGAAAGCACTTAATTTCTGATAAAGAATATAAATGAAGAACATATTTTCAGAGAATAGAAGAATGCCAAAATTTCCTACCTATACTTCCCCATAGTTAAGGCTGAGAAAAATCAAGCATTTTTCTTTTCTTGCTTTTCTTCCATTTTTCAAAAACACCAACCATTATTTAAAATTCTCTGCCTATCACTCAAAGAAACAGAGACAGTTGTTCATTCTGAGTTAGGTTTTTGCTTATCTGACCAGCAGGGTCAGGATAATAAATCACTCAACCCCTAGGGAATAAAGAAATGCTTAATGCATTTGTGCAGTTACCAAAGCAGGGGGGGGGAAAGAAAAAAACTTTCAGGATTCAATTCATTTTCAAATATTGCACAGTACTTATGAAAAGGCTGCATGAAGATCATATATAGGTGAAGCAGATGGAAGGGAAAAAACCCAGAGAAGTGGCATTTCCATTGGAGAAAAATACATGGTCCGTTTTTCAAATATCCCACAATAAGAACCTTGTCTTTTATCCTTCCTGTAAACAAATGCTGTACATTCTGCCCAACCCCACCAGGAACCCTCTGGCAGTTGGCTGGTAGCACCTTTTGCTTAACTAGTTGCTCAGAGAGTGGGAAAGAATCTGCCTGCAATGCAGGGTTGGGGATATCTCTTGGAGAAGGAAATGGCAACCCACTCCAGTATTCTTGCCTGGGAAATCCCATGGACAGAGGAGCCCAACGGGCTACAGTTCAGAGGGTTGCAAGAGTTAGACACAGCTTAGCGACCAAACCCTTGCCACCACCCTTTGCATTTATGATGGTTGTTGCTGCTGATCAACCTGAAGACAACCGACAACAACCGCAGGCATCTCTCACAGGCTTTTCTTGATGCAGAAGCCATAAGCAGCCAGGCCAAAGGTCCACTGCTCTGCTATGGAGCACCAGGCGGGATGTGGGGGAGTTTAGGAAAGGACAACACAGTTCTAGCAACACTTTATGTCACTATTCTAATTCTACAAAGGCCAGAAAATGCACTAGGCTTTGTGTCCAAGAGTCCTTCAAGAAAAGAACTAAGGTGAAGCTATTGAATAATTTAAAGTTTCTTATCTGAGGTGAGGGAAGAACTGCTTCACTGAGTATTCATCACACAGAACAACCTACATTGTAATATTGCTTAAGTATCAGAGTATAAATTGTCCAAAAAACTTAGAAAAACAGCTGACACTTCCATGAAAATATTTACTTTGAATGAGAGTAAAATAGTTTTCCCTGCCCTACTCCAGACCTGCTGTGTGATCTTAAGCAAAACACTTAACACTTCTGTGTCTCAGGTAGCCTGTCTGGGGAAAATAGCTTTTGTCTCAGCTTCAGCCTAAGAACTAGTGAGAATATCCCACTCCAGAATCAAAGAGATTATACACAAGATACAAATTATATATGTAGCAAGGAAACATATGTGAAGCTCCTAGCATTGTGCCTGGCACAGTTATTTAAGAAGTATTATTTACATCCCCTTTCTTCACCAGAGAAAATTAAATATCTTTTGTGTCCAGTTAAGACAAAATAAGTTAGAATAAAATTAAGAATTTTCCCCCCAAAGACATGGTATCATTCTTCCCTTCATTTTCACCTTTTTCTAATATATATCTGTGCACATGCAACACTCATCACTATAGAAATAATTAAAGGATTGCTGTGTGCACCTACATGTGGAGATTAGCAGCCTATTATAGAGGAGTCTATTTTGAAGTCATGTTAGAAATTCTGTCACCTCTGAGCAGGAACTTGAGATGGAAGACCCAGAATTACCCTACATGGTAGGACTTGGGTCTAGGTATGCTGCAGTTTTGCCTCAGCTTGCCTGACATCCAAGCATATGACAACATTTTTGCTTCTTTTACAAGATTTCCTGGAGCTTGCACTCCCTTCATGATCTTGGCAGAGATTTCACTGCTGAAATAACATACAGAATCCTCACCAAAACCGTGTGCTGCTGAAATGCCAGAAAACTGCCGGCGTGGGCAAGATCTGAGAGTGACAGTCACCACCTCCTACCTGGCCAACCTTGTCTTCCCATAGTTTCCCAAAGGGTTCTTGGAGGGAGTGTTATTTTTCCCCCTAAAGTAAAAATGCTTCTTGAATTCCCTGAATTATTTCTAGAATATTTTCTTACCTTCTATCTATGAGCAATGTCTATAAATGACCTTGCTCAAAAACGGACTGGTTTCAGAAAAATTCTTATAGACCATCCCATCCAAATCAGAAACCCTGAATGTAACTTACTTTCATGTCTTTAATGTTAAAATTAAAATGCCCCTCATACTAATGTTAACCACGTGCTTTTAGTCTTTGAAATCCAGGACCAAACGATTGTCCGGTCTATTCAGCCAATATCAATTTCCCATTAAGAACAGGATCAATTTCCCATTAAGAACAGGAAGTTGAGTCTTTTTTACTTTTCACTAATGTCAGTCAGTGTTAGCGGTGGCACTAGTGGTAAAGAACTTGCCTGGCAATGTGAGAGACATAAGAAAAGCAGGTTTGATCCCTGGATCAGGAAGATCCCCTCGAGGAGGGCATGGCAACCCCCTCCAGTATTCTTGCCTGGAGAATCCTTGGGCAGAGGAGCCTGGTGGACTACAGTCCATAGAGTTACAAAGAGTCAGACACAACTGAAGTGACTTAGCATGCAACATCAGTCAGCACATGAATACCTGACCCATACTTAATAAACTCAAAACTTAACAGAATCATATTCCTTCTAAAGATATTGAATTAAGGTTTCCACCAGCAGATATTTACTGAGCACTTTCTATGTGCCAAGGGCTGTTCTTAATGCTAGAGATCTGGCCGTGTATATGACACTCTCTGCTTTTCAGGAAACTTCCATTTCAGTGAGCAGAGATAGACAATAAATCATAAATAAATAACACGCCAGAGTGGTCTTTATTCCAGATGGGATCAGGGAAGGAGTGACATGTGAGCAGATTCCTAAAAGGAACAAGAAAGCAAAACTTTTGATATCCAGGAAGAGACATTCCAAGAAGAGATTCTGCAGCAGAAGCCAACTTAGTGTACTTCCCTGAAGCAAGAGGTCAGGGGTCTAAAGCAGAGGGAAAGGAGATCAGTGAGAGAGGGGAAAATCAGAGAAACACTCAGGGCCACAATATGCAGGGCCAGTAAGGTCACAACAGTGACTTTGAAAGAAATTCTGAGTGAGATGGGAAGAGAGGACTCAGAAAAGAAGAATGAAACAATATGACATATATTCTTAAGGATAACCCCATCTGGTGTGTGGAAAACATATCTCAAAACTGAGAGTTGAACAAAAAAGAGCAGTTAAGGCATGTGCTTCATAGGAAAGTCCGGATGGAGGGGGTGAGAAACGATCACATTTGGGATGTGTTTCAATGTATTTCACATCCAACTAGAGGTGGAATATGAAAAAAAAAGTGAGAATTAAGAATGACCCCAAGGACCTTGGAAGGTAGAAGAGAGCTGCCTTTTACCAAGAAGTAGAGTAGGCTGGGATTGGGGCAGGAGAATCACAAGCTCAGGTTTGAGTATATCACATCCGAGCTGCCTATTAAAGATCTAAGTAGCTAAACCTGTGAGAATGACACGCAGAAGAGATTTCCAGGTTGTAAAGGTAAACTGAATAGCACTTGTTGGCTCCGGAATGTATCATAATCCAACTGTGCCGGCCAGCTATTTCTATAACAACAAACCAGTCCAAAACTAGATGGCCCACAACAAAAAACAGTTATTTTTCTGGTTTATAGGTCTGTAGGTTGGCAGGGAAGACTATCTCAGGCTGCAATGTGGTTGTACTGGGTTAGGTTTAGCTTTGCTCTGAGTGTCTCATTCCTAGATTTATACTGCAGGAGCCAAAGACAGGATGGGGCATGCCCTTATCAAGATGATAACATGAACCAGAGACAGCCGGAGGAAACATACAATGCCTTTTAAGGATTTGTCACAGAACCAGGTACACTATCACTTCTGCCCATATTCTAAATGGGACCTCACTCCAGTGTTCTTGCCTAGAGAATCCCGTGGACAGAGGAGCCTGGTGGGCTGCTGTCCATGGGTTCGCACAGAGTCGGACACGACTGAAGCGACTTATCAGGCATGCATGCATCGGAAAAGGAAATGGCAACCCACTCCAGTGTTCTTGCCTGGAGAATCCCAGGGACAGAGGAGCTGGTGGGCTGCCGTCTATGGGGTCACACAGAGTCGGGCACGACTGAAGTGACGTATCATGTATCAATGCAAGTCACTTAGTGAAACCCAATATCAATGGGACAGGGTAGCATACTTGACATATAATCACAGGAAATACAAAATCACACAACAAATTGTATATGTATATTTCTAATTGGATATGTATATTTCTAATATAGGGAAGGCCTGAAGAATTGGAACATGGTCCCATTCACCTTTCAACTCATACTGTACCCTTAGCTACACCTACAGCTCATGACAAAAGATATTTTTAAGATTCTGTAAACTCTCAACTCAATGAGTTTCCTCAAATGTCTATTTTTGAAAATCATTTTACAAATATATTTGAGGCAATTATACTTGGATTTTTTCACTAACAGGAAAATAGGCTGGCATTTTCTAATAACATGGTAAGCATCATATTTTAAATGTCATTTCTTTAAAAAAAAATCTTGATCACTGCTTCTCAAACTATTGAGGAGGGGGGCATGGTGGGGACAGACACTAGTTCTTCATTTCAACAAACCAGAGACCTATATATATATATATTTAAATACAGTAAAATTAATTGCTAAGTTTGACATTTTCAAAAAGAAAAGATATACAAATTTCAAGTCCATGTTTTTTGGAAAGTACCTGGTCGCATTGCTATAAAAGCATCTAAATAAATACTTATTCTTAATTTTTGCACCTACCTTGCTGAAGATAACAGCATATAGAACAGCATCAGCCCATGGGCCACACTTTGTTAAGGCACTGTCCTAGATGATTTCATCATAACCAGGTCCTTTTGCTCCCAAATTTTATCATTACTGAATAATAGCAGTTTGAACACAAAACTAAGTTGCTAAAAATCTGAAATTGGATTTGACTTGTTCCCAAGTTTACTCAACTACTAATTCAATTTGTTAGGCTTTTTTGGTCTCCAGGATCCCATGCTTCACTTAATAAGTAAAAAAGGAAAAAAAAAAATAGGGCTTTGTCAAATAGCCATATCCTACTTTATGATTTTTACTATGTATTTCTTGACTCTTATGGCAATGCCTTTTAGAATTTCCATCCATGCTGTACACACACAAATTACTAAAATCTCCTGGCCACATCCTGAGGCTACCTTAATTGACTGTTATCAAGCTGTGCTTTTTAAATGTTCCAGCATTTGATCTTTTAAAAATGCTTCTGAGATTTAACTGGTGTCAAACTGGCTGGTCTAATTTCCTGCAATGTCTTTAGATCCTTTTTTAAAAGTAATTGGGTGTTGAATTAGGGCTTTTTCTTTCTTTCTTGAGGGATCAGTACTAAATTTAGTTAAGTTCTGACCAACAAAAACTAAAAAATTCTATTCTGTCCTATGAATTTCCTGCACCTTGACTTGCTATCTCTCCAGCTGTACACTACCCTAGAGTCCAGAAAAAATTAAGCCATGCTTGTTGAGCCTTACTGAAAAGGGGGCCAAGTGGACCTAGAGGCATCTCAGTTCAGTTGCTGAGTCATGTCCGACTCTTTGCGACTCTGTGGACTGCAGCACGCCAGGCCTCCCTGTCCATCACCGACTCCCGGAATTTACCCAAAATCGTGTCCCTTGAGTCGGTGATGCCATCCAGCCATCTCATCCTCTGTTGTCCCCTTCTCTTCTCACCTTCAATCTTTCCCAGCATCAGGGTCTTTTCAAAGGAGTCAGCTCTTTGCAACAGGTGGCCAAAGGATTGGAGTTTCAGCTGCAACATCAGTCCTTCCAATGAATATTCAGGACTGATTTCCTTTAGGATGGACTGGTTGGATCTCCTTGCAGTCCAAGGGACTCTCAAGAGTCTTCTCCAACACCACAGTTCAAAAGCATCAATTCTTTGGCCCTCAGCTTTCTTTATAGTCCAACTCTCACATCCATACATGACTACTGGAAAAACCATAGCCTTGACTAGATGGACATTTGTTGGCAAAGTAATGTCTCTGCTTTTGAATATGCTATCTAGGTTGGTCATAACTTTTCTTCCAAGGAGTAAGAGTCTTTTTATTTCATGACTGCAGTCACCATCTGCAGTGATTTTGGATCCCAAAATAATGAAGTCTGCCATTGTTTCCACTGTTTCCCCATCTATTTGCCATGAAGTGATGGGACCGGATGCCATGATCTTATTTTTCTGAATGTTGAGCTTTAAGCCAACTTTTTCACTCTCCTCTTTCACTTTCATCAAGAGGCTCTTTAGTTCCTCTTCACTTTCTGCCATAAGGGTGGTGTCATCTGCATATCTGAGGTTTTGATATTTCTCCTGGCAATCTTGATTCCAGCTTGTGCTTCTTCCAGCCCAGTGTTTTTCATGATGTACTCCTCAAGAGGCATCTAGATGATGCAAATATCAGATTTGAAAATGGGAATGCTGAATCTTGTCTGAACAAAGAACAGCATGCAGGAGCCCTTCATGTGGTAAAAGAGGAAGATAAAAGAGTAGTGAGATTAATATTAATGATGAAACAATAACACCTTTCCAGAAATGTTCTCAGAAGAGCATGGACAATGCCCATCCAACATACCATCATCAACTGAGCCATTTGGACCCTACACTGCTGAGGCAACACTAAGAAGCATTCAAGAGTTGAGGCAAATTTCTCAACTGTTCCTAAGCTTTTATTGTTGCTGTTGTTACTATTATTATAATCATCATCATAGTTGCTAATTTAAAGCCAAATAAAACTCATAAATATTGAATCATTTCTATTCTCTCTTGGAAATTCTTTCTTCTCAAATGGTAATGAATAGCCTAAACTCAACTTCTCTGGAGCAAGAAACTGTTTATTTGAGGTCACATTTATGCAATGCCAACATAGCAATTGCTTACTCAAAGCAATTGAAGAAAACGTAAAATCAGTCTGCAGCTGAGCCAAACTGTGCAGTCAATTCAGACAAAAGAGTCCATCCTATAAACAATGGCAACACAACCTTTATAACATGATGTTCTCATTCATTATACTACTCTTGCTGCCTCATTTGGGGCAATATCTAATTTACATTTTATCTCCCAGAGAACCTTGCATTAATAGGAGCCCAGGTAAATGCTAAACAAATTATTTAAAAATTCATTTGCATTTTAAAAAGGTGTTTAAAATATTTAATCAAAATAGTGCATTTGTAGTTAGAAATCACCTTAAGAAAATATTTAGACATTTTGTAGAATCAAAATGCTAAAAAGTTATATTCAGTTCTTGGCTTTACTTAGAATGATAACAATTGTAAACGTCAACTCCTCCATCTAAGCTTAGTCAGATTTGCCTCAGAGACTAGGCAGAGAGACTAGGCCCTTCCTCCTCATCTGCCGTCAGTCAAATTTTCTAGCTCCTAACACAAGGAAGACGTGCTACAGTCTATGGATCCCTTACATTTAGATGAACCAGGAAATGCTGGTTTATAAACTCTGCTCCATGATGTTTTGTGTTAGATACCACAGAGAAACTCAGAAAAACTGATACACCATATTTTAAAGTATAATTTTACAATCTGCATAAAATATCAGGTAAAAAAAGAGCAGACTACATTCAAAATATAAAATAGAAACAATAACCAAATGTTGTTGAGATGGCACTATATGTTTACATATATATAAGTTGAGACCTCTCAGTTCAGTTCAATCACTCAGTGATGCCCAACTCTTTGGAACCCCATGAACCGCAGCATGCCAGGCCTCCCTGTCTATCACCAACTCCTGGAGTTTACTCAAACTCATGTCCACTGAGTCAGTGATGCCATCCAACCATCTCATCCTCTATCATCCCCATTTCCTCCAGCTTTCAATTTTTCCCAGCATCAGGGTTTTTTCCAATGAGTCAGTTCTTCGCATCAGGTAGCCAAAGGATTGGGGTTTCAGCTTTAGCATCAGTCCTTCCAATGAACACTCAGGACTGATCTCCTTCAGAATGGACTGGTTGGATCTCCTTGCAGTCCAAGGGACTCTCAAGAGCCTTCTCCAACACCACAGTTCCAAAGCATCAATTCTTCGGTGCTCAGTTTTCTTTATAGTCCAACTCTCACATCCATACATCAGTTCAGTTCAGTTCAGTCACTCAGTCATGTCCGACTCTTTGCGACCCTGTAAACCACAGCACACCAGGCCTCCCTGTCCATCACCAACTCCCAGAGTTTACTCAAACTCATGTCCATTGAGTCGGTAATGGCATCCAACCAACTCATCCTCTCTCATCCCCTTCTCCTCCCACCTTCAATCTTTCCCAGCATCAGGGTCTTTTCAAAGGAGTCAGTTCTTCGCATCAGGTGGCCAAAGGATTGGAGCTTTAGCTTCAGCATCAGTCCTTCCAATGAATATCCTGGACTGATTTCTTTTAGGATGGACTGGTTCCAACCAGTCTCCTTGAAGTCCAAGGGATTCTCAAGAGTCTTCTCCAACACCACTATTCAAAAGCATCAATTCTTCAGTGCTCAGGTTTCTTTATAGTCCAACTCTCACATCCATATACAACTACTAGAAAAACCATAGCTTTGACTAGGACCTTTGTTGGCAAAGTAATGTCTCTACTTTTCAATATGCAGACCTCTACTAATAGAATATATTAATAGGAGCAACTATGGATCTTTTCTCAAGAAAAGATCCCAGTTAGTCTAAGAATGTTACTGTATTAGTCTACCCAGGTTTTCATAACAGAATACCACAGACTAGGTGGCTTAATGAACAGAAATACATTTTCTCACAATCTTGCAGGCTAGAAATCCAAGATCAAAGTGTCATCAGTGATGGCTTATAGTGAGACCTTTCGCTGACTTGTACATGGTCACCTTCTATGTGTCCCCACATGCCCTATTCTCTGTGAGCACAAGGAAAGAGAGATCTATTGTACTTCTTCCTGTTCTGTAAGGACACCAGTCATATCTAATTCAGGCTCCACCCTGATAAACTCATCTAATGTTACCTCCCTAAAGCCCCAATCTACAAATACAGTTACACTGGGATATTATTGACTGAGTTGTGGCCCCTCCACACCAAATTCATATGTATTCATACCCATAACATTTGTAAATCACAAAATGTAAAAACAATGAGTGTATTTCTTTAACAAATGACATTAAGGAAACTGTTTTAAAATGGCAACCCACTCCAGTATTCTTGCCTGGAGAATCCCATGGACAGAGGAGCCTGGTGGGCTACAGTCCACAGGGTCACAAAGAGTCGGACACGACTGAGCGACATCACCTTCTTTCTTTAGTCCACATCAAATTCTAAACAGATTAAAATTAAATCACAGGAAAGAAGGAATAGTATTTATCACAACTAAGATAATTAAAGTAAAAGGATAAATTAGAAAAGATAAAATGGGTAAGATTAAGAACATTAAAACATCTGTGTAATAAAAAAAAATGCAGCAACATTTAAATAAAAAGGAAAGTAATAGTTTGGTGGAAGTGTCACAAATAGGAAAAGCTATAGCAAAAGAATAGAGAAAAATGTATTTTTATATATTATATACTGATATACAATGTATAAAGACCAATAAGTTATTTAAGTTGCTAAGATTTCATTAGAGAAATACCTATGAAAACAAAATATGAGATATCATACATGAAAAAAATGTATCCCATTTGTCCAAAAAAATAGAAAAAGTCATAATAAACATTTCTATCTAATAAATAACCAGTTTTTTAAGAAATCTAATGCTGGGGATTCTGAAAGAGATGGAAATACCAGACCACCTGACCTGCCTCTTGAGAAATTTGTATGCAGGTCAGGAAACAACAGTTAGAACTGGACATGGAGCAACAGACTGGTTCCAAATAGGAAAAGGAGTACGTCAAGGCTGTATATTGTCACCCTGCTTATTTAATTTATGTGCAGAGTACATCATGAGAAATGCTGGACTGGATGAAGCACAAGCTGGAATCG
>NW_011494870.1:1434944-1446403 GCF_000754665.1 Bison bison bison | reverse complement strand
AAAACCAATAACCTCAGATATGCAAATGACACCACCCTTATGGCAGAAAGTAAAGAGGAACTCAAAAGCCTCTTGATGAAAGTGAAAGAGGAGAGTGAAAAAGTTGGCTTAAAGCTCAACATTCAGAAAACTAAGATCATGGCATCCAGCCCCATCACTTCATGGGAAATAGATGTGGAAACAATGGAAACAGTGAGAGAGTTTATTTTGGGGGGCTCCAAAATCACTGCAGATGGTGACTGCAGCTATGAAATTAAAAGACACTTCGTCCTTGGAAAGAAAGTTATGACCAACCTAGACAGCATATTAAAGAGCAGAGACATTACTTTGCCAATAAAGGTCCATCTAATCAAAGCTATGGTTTTTCCAGTAATCATGTATGGATGTGAGAGTTGGACTGTGAAGAAAGCTGAGCGCCAAAGAATTGATGCTTTTGAACTGTGGTGTTGGAGAAGACTCTTGAGTGTCCCTTGGACTTCAAGGAGATCCAACCAGTCAATCCTAAAGGAAAACAGTCCTGAATATTGGAAGGACTGATGCTGAAGCTGAAGCTCCAATCCTTGGCTGCCTGATGCAAAGAGGTGACTCATTGGAAAAGACCCTGATTGTCAGGGGTCGTTCAACTTTAAGGGATCCAATATGTTTTCTTCCTTTGTGTGCCATTTCTCAAGGACTCTCTGTTCCTTATCAGTTCCTAGAAAATGGGAACGAGCAGAGCTGCATGCAGTTCTCAGGACTGAGATCATGGGAAAGGACACCTGCTTGGATTCCCTTCAGTGACTCTCTTCAGTGACCTTGTACTTAAAGGACTATCCATTTTGTTGCAACTGCTGAAATTTCATTCTTCTTAATGGCTGAATAATCATTTTATTGAAGATATATTAGCATGCATTTCTGCAAATAAAGTACCCTTGTTTCACTCAAGACTTAGGTCCCCTGCATCCTTCTTCTCGTTGACTCCAGTCCCCAAGTCCTGGTCTACGAAGACCATGACACCTGATGCTGGGGAAAAGTGAAGGTGGAAAGAGAAGGGGATGAGAAAGGATGAGATGGTTGGATGGCATCACTGACTTGATGGATTTAGTTTGAGCAAGCTCCAGGTGTTGGTGACGGACAAGGAGGCCTGGCGTGCTGCGGTCCATGAGGTCGCAAAGAGTCGGACACGACTAAGTGACTGAACTGATAACTGATCATATGTCAGCTCAGTGGGACATTATCGAGGCATTATAAAGGATAAATAATAAAACCATGCAGCAATATGGCAAAATGCCTCTCAAGTAAAAGATGTTTATAAAATAATGCTAAATATTGCTCAATAAAAATAAAATAGGAAAAGTATTGCAAATACATAATGCGACCATAAGTCAAGTGTAAAAAGACAAAATTGCATAGTGTTATAAACTGTGTTAGTTAAATACAATTTGTTAAATGTATATATTTTGAATAGAATTCCTATACCATCAAAGCATATGATAATATGGTTTGGATATACATCAACCTCATAACATGAGAGTCTTTGTGAAGAGTTTGAAGAGACTGAGTCAGAGTAGGGTTTCAAGCAAACATGAGCATTAACACTTATTCATTTTAAGTGATAGACACTTAAGTCTGTCATTTTTATTTTGTAATTTTCTCTATTAAATATTTAGTAAGCTAATTATAATGTAAATAGCTAAGCAAGCATGGATAACTTTTATGTATTATTGCAAATAAAGACTTAGTAATTTATTTCCTAACATTAAAAAAACTTAATTACAAGCTAATATTTTTTAACTATTATTCAAAATACATATCAAAAGTGTTTTGTTCTTTTCTGTGTCTAGACAGACTTCCTTTGTTTCTTTAATTCACACAGACCGAACAATTTTTTTTTTTTTTTAGATATTTGAAATACAACTTTATTCTGATTCTAAACAAAAAGGAACGGGAATGACAGTAACAAACAAGATCCCACCTCTCAATATTGTCATGTGACTACAGCAGTCTTATATTTGAAACTCAAGGAGGAAACAACTGTGTCCCAAAACACCTAAATATGCAGGTCCAAAAAATGAAGGTTTTTTTTTTTAAACTGACCCATTCACTCCAAAGCCTATCCATCTCCTTCAGCATCCAGAGATTAAGCACATGTTCTGCTTAGCTATATAATAAAGTGGCAAACACACCACACCACTGACATCACAGGACAGTTGCCTATAAAACTCGCCTTCTGATGCTGGGCCCCAGCTTCACTTTCTCACAGGTCATCATCTTCATCCGGGAGAGCAGTTGTCTGAGCAGCCTCTAAATCGTGCTCACACCGTGCTGCCAAGGCGAGGTCCATGACCACCTCTGGCGGGGCAAGAGCAGACACGGCGACAAATTCCAAGTTAGGGTCTCCAATCAGTTTTCTAGCAAGTAAGAGGAAGGGCTTTTCAAAGCTATAGTTACTTTTGGCAGAAATGTCATAGTACTGAAGATTCTTCTTTCGGTGGAAGACAATTGACTTTGCCTTAACCTTTTTGTCCTTAATATCCACTTTGTTGCCACACAACACAGTTGCGATGTCCTCCCACACTCGTACCAGATCTCTATGCCAGTTAGGCACATTCTTGTAAGTAACTCTTGATGTTACATCAAACATTATAATGGCACACTGAGCTTGTATATAATAGCCATCTCTCAGTCCACCAAATTTCTCCTGACCAGCTGTATCCCATACAGTGAACTTAATCTGTCCTCTGTTGGTATGGAACACAAGAGGATGGACCTCAACACCCAAGGTAGCTACATACTTCTTCTCAAATTCACCAGTCAGACGACGCTTCACGAATGTAGTTTTTCCAGTACCACCATCACCAACCAAAACAAGTTTGAACTGAACTTGGGGTTCTCCTTGGGCAGCCATCATGATGTTACTTCCAGAAGCATCTCTGCGCCCGTCTGACTGAGCCAGACTGAACAATATGGTCACATATAGCTTACATACTGTATATCTAGCCTCAGAAGGAGAGGGAGAGAGGGGACGAGAGAGTAAATTTCTTGACCTCCAGTGTGAAATTTCCTAGGAAAGAAATTCAATTAGACTGACTGGATCAGGAGTCTTAAGATGAGCCCATACACTGCGGCAAAAACTTTGGGGTCACACAAAAATAATTCGAAGAGGTGATATTCTTGAAAATGTTGCTTCTTCTATTCCTTTCTGGTGAGTCACAGAGCTTTATAAAGGCTCTGACAAGAACTGCAACAAAAAAACTTAGTAATTTTGTTTAAAAAGAATGTCCCAATATTATGTGACCATGGAAATATTTTCGAGGAACAACTATTATCTGCAGACACTTTGGGAATCACTGCACTTTACTGTTTGCATAAACCTACGTTTCAGATCAGAAGCACTATGCTTCTGTAGGAAATAAAATTTTTAAGAAAACAACTGTACCACAAATCATTTTTGTTAATAATTGCTCTCTACCACATGTAGAAAGCTCTTTAAAGTAAAATTGCCCAAATAATTTTTCTACTGAATGTGTAGGAACATAGGATAATCTTTATTTAATATAAAGCTTGCTATACCTCCCTTTCTTTTCTAGTAGCAGTTCTCTTATTGTTGGCAAAATTATAAAGAACACAGACATGAATTTCCATCCACTGTACCAATAAACAGGATTCAGAAGGGACCTAAATGCAGGAACTAGAATCACGCAGTAATTTCTCAGTGAAGTTGATATAGAATTTAGACTTCAGAGCGCCTATTGGTATTAACTGCAGATTCTACTGTAAAATAACAATGTCCTTTTAGTGCTTTCTTCTGCTGTCAAGTTTATATTTAAAACTTATATAGAGCTTCCACATCTTTCAAGTGATGAATCAGTGTAGACTAGCTTTGCTTTGCACGGGTGGCCAACCAATACATTTAGCTCTTTATTCCTAGGGGGAGTCTCCAGTCACTAACTTTATTACAACACTTTATTGAAAATGTGTAATTTCGTCTCCAAGTTTCAAATTGTGTTTTATTAATAAAAATTATTTGCTGTTCCCTGGAAAGTTATTTGAAGCCTGAGATAATTATAGAATGATAGAACTATCAAGCACATCCAGAGGTCACATAGCCCATGTTCTACTCTCAAAACAGATGCATGCCTTAGCTAAGCAAGGTATATTTCTAGTTACTGAGCCCTAGAGGAAATGATAATATATTTTCCAAATGTAGTTTAAATCCATGTTTGAAAATATTGACCAATCAGTACGGCCTGTCTTTATACTGAGTAAATAGAAGCCCTGCAATCTGATAGGAGACTCTTTTCCACACCCTAATCTTTCTTTCTACCAATCTTTCTAAGGGCTTGGGAGTTCATACTACTAATTCAGTTTTCAGAGTACCCAGGCTTTTCTTTCTTGAATCAAAGTCACTCATCTAAAACCTAATTGTTATAGCTATCTTTGGGCACCAGTAATGCTACCATTCTCCTGAACACCTAAACTTAAACTTGAAAGTCATATTGGATGCCTTCCTTTCCCTTCAGTCACACATCCCATCAGTAATAGTCTCATGATGTCTGTTCCCAAAGTGTCTCCTGGTTACCATTTTTTTCCATTTCTACTGACATTGCCCCATTACAGTCCAGATCCCCATTGCTTCTCATTTCCTTCTCACCTTTATAACACTTTCTAATTGGGGCTTACACCAGCGACAGATTGAATTCAGACGTATATAACACAAAACAGCCATATATACAGCATCTTTGAAAAAAGTGGGAATTCTTTTTCTCTCACCTGACAGTAAGATTGGCAGTAGTCATCGCAAGATGGTGAAACAGTTCCATGAGGTCACGAGAAACCCAAGATACTGCTGGCTTTCCATATTTATATTCTTAGAGTATTTTTGCATATGTGTTAGCCGCTCAGTCATGTCCAACTCTGCGACCCCACAAACTGCAGCCCACCAGGCTTCCTTTTCATGGAATTCTCCAAGCAAGAATACTGGAGTGGATTGCCATTCCCTTCTCCATAGAGTATTTTTAGAGCAGTTGTATTGCCTTAGGCTGTCTCCTAATTTTAAAGCACATTCGCAGAACACCCCCCCTATGATTTCAGCTTACATTACATTGGCCAAAACAAGACAGTGCTGCCACTTGCTTCAAATAAGGATGGTAAATGTGGTTGCATTTTTTAAATTGTTAGTTTCCTGTCCAGGCTGCTGTGTCACCATCCGTAACAAAACTAGAGTCCTGGAAGCAAGAGGGCAATGACTGTCAGGTAGGGGATCCGGAGACTTTGCAACAGCACCCTTGTCTTCAGACTTGCCAGGGTTATCATGGATCTGACTGCCAGACTGATTTTCTCAGTTGTGCTCAGAAGAGTTCCTGATCACTCCTATTCTACCTCCCCTTAATGAAACTCTAAAGACAGCAACACAGACAGGAATTTTATTTCACACATCTCTGTGCTAAACTCTTGAAGCATATTACCTCATTTAATACCAACACATTCCCTGGAAGACATATTATCCCCTTTCTACCAAGAAGACACTTGAGACTCAGTCTAAGAAACCTGCTCAAGTTCATACTGCTATTAAATAAGTCAAGAGTCAACTTCAGGACCATGGCCAAGAAGAGGCAACACATGTGTTCTTTTTATTGTGTCAGGCTAATGACCTCTACTCGGAGAAGGCACTGGCACCCCACTCCAGTACTGTTGCCTGGAAAATCCCATGGACAGAGGAGCCTGGTAGGCTGTAATCCATGGGGTCACAAAGAGTCAGACACAACTGAGTGACTTCACTTTCACTTTTCACTTTCATGCATTGGAGAAGGAAATGGCAACCCACTCCAGTGTTCTTGCCTGGAGAATCCCAGGGACAAAGGAGCCTGGTAGGCTGCTGTCTATGGAGTCACATAGAGTTGGACATGACTGAAGTGACTTAGCAGCAGCAGCAGCAGCAGCAATGACCTCTACTAAAGCACCAAGCTTGTGGTCTGAAATTTTCTATGGTTATTTTTATTCCAAGAAGCTTATTGTATGGATCTTCCTAGTCCCTATATCTAGAAAAGGCATCACCAGCATAAACTGAATGTCCTCTAAAAAAAAAAAGAACAAATATCTCTGTAACTCTAAATATTTAATGGTATATCTGGAGATTCTGCTTTGAGGACATTTTTAATTCTGTTAACCTTTGTTTAGTCTACTATGACTCATCATTTTATGGATTAAAGAGTTTCAGAATACCATTTTAAATAGCACTCTTAGTTTTCAAGAAGAATAATACCATGAAGATTTTTTTCTACTTTTTATTAAGAAAATTTTAAAACTTACTGAAAAGTAGAGCAGAGTATAATGAACCGTGTATGCTCATTGTCCATATTTAACTATTCTTAACATTTTGTAACATCTGCTTTAAGTATTGCTTTGATGCAGTGGTAAAAAGTAAATAAATATGACATTTCTTTACCTATATATGTCAGTATGCAATGCTTAAAAATATAAATTTCTTAATAAAAAACCCAGGTTGTGCTAAACTTTCACAATTTCTCAAAGATACCGATTTGATCAAACTATAAACAAGTACCACATGGATTTTGCTTTGCATTTCGTTATGTCTCTTAAGACTTTTAATCTAGAAAATTCCTCTCCTCCTCCCCCCTCATTCTCCTCACGACAATAATTTTTTGAAAAGATTAGGCTAACTGTCCTTTAGAATGTCCTGTTTTTACAAATATATAATTGCTTCCTTTTTTAACTATGTGTCCTGTGCACTAGAGTTGAGGTCTAAAGTCTTCATTCAATTCAGGTTACACATCTGTGGCAACAATGCATGAAGACAGTCTTTATTATAAAATAGACTGACAAAGCCATAGACCTTCTGCTGTAATACACTGAACAAAAGTTTTGTATGTTCCTTCTTTTAAGACTCTATAGAGATAAATTAGGAGTTTGAGATTAGTAGATACACAGTACTATATATAAAATAGATAAACAAGGACCTACTGTATAGCACAGGGAACTATATTCAGTATCTTGTAATAACCTATGATGGAAAAGAATCTGAAAAAGAGTATATATAACTGAATCGCCTTGCTATACATCTGAACCTGACACAACATTGGAAATCAGTGTAATTCAATTTTAAAAAGAGAGTCTATGGCAATAATAGCAGGAACAAGTGGCCATGATTGCAAATGTTTTCATTTAATTAGGGAATTGTTTCTATCTTTTTCCTATGTGAATAGAATTTCTGAGAATGTGTGTGTATTTTCCAAGCACTGCAGTATACCATAGATCTCAATCTTATCTGTTCTCCTTTGTAACAAGTTGCCTCAAAGAAAAATAAAAGAAAAAAAAAAAGGTAAAGAAAACAAAATTCCCATCAAGTATTATCTTCCCATGTGATCATTTATGACAGCTTGGGAATGAGATTGAGCCTAAACTGCCAACAGCTACATTTCCATAAGTGAAGGCCCCATGCTGATTACCAGCGGCACACCAGTACAATAAAAAAGGAAAACAACGTGACCCGCTCACACAACACAAAGCGGCTTCTCCAGCTTGCTTTACTTAGTCTCTCTTACAGTGTTGTGGAAACAACAGTTCAATTCTGGTTGAAAGGGTTCTTTTATTACAACACGATGCAACTTTTCTCATAGTGACTTGTGTATAAATGGTAGGCCACAATCTTTCAAAAACATACTACCCACATTCCAGATACAGCATTAATAACATCCAAGTGAGAAACATGGAATGGCTAACCACAAATGAAAGTCTGACTTGTGACAATGGGCTGGCAGACGATGGTGGGGCACAATGGCTTTCTGAGTACATAAGGCTTTCTGTCTCATAATCACTGTGTATCAGAGAGGTTGGTGTTCATATTGTGACCTCACAGGTATTTCAGAGTGTTTTGCTCATACTAGTTACTTGGGATATCACTACTACTAACAAATTATAACAGTTAACATCAACCTAGTGCTTACTGTATGCTTGGCTACTTACTTAGCATTGATACTGTGCAAGCATTATCTCACATTTCATTTAATCCTCAAAAAAAGACAAGGCAATTACTCTATAAATATTATCATACTCTTTTTGCTAGAAAGAAATTAGGACTTGAACTCATAGAAACAGAGTAGAATAGTGGTAACCAGGGGTTGGGTAGGAGGGGAAATGGAAATATATTAGTCAGAGTACTACTACTTTTAATTTATAACATGAACAAGTTCCAAGGATCTAAGGTATAGCATGCTGACTGTAGTTAAAAATACTATACTCTACTCTATTGATACTATGCATAAAATAGATAATTACAACCTACTATATAGCTCAGGGAACTCTATTTAATGCCCTGTGGTGACCTAAAGGGAAAGGAAATCCAAAGAATAGGGGATATATGTAAATATAAAGCTGATTCACTTTGCTGTATAGCAGAAACATACCATGTAAAGCAACTATACTCCAATAAAAATTAATTAAAGAAAAGAAAATTCTAATCAGTATCCCCCTGTGCTAAAAAATACTGTATTATATTCTTGGAAGTTTTTAAGAAAGTAGATCTTATAAGTTCTCACCAAAGGAAAAAAAAAAGTAAATACATTGAGTGAGGGTGATTAATATATTAATTAATTTGGTTATGGTGAATATTTTATAATGTATAGATATCACATATCATCACATTATATATTTTAAATATATACAATTCTATTTGTCAATTATATCTGAATAAAGTTTCAGGGAGAAAAGTAGGACTTGAAAAGTAATAGTCAAACCAGTCCAATTCCCAAAACTATGCTGTTGAAACTTCTCAGAGTTTCTCTCCTAAGTGATATCATGGAAGAGATAATGAACACAGTTTCTGGTCTAAGAAGGTATCACCTATGAATTCTCCTCAGACCAGAGAGAAAATGAGTCTGCCTCTTTTTCCATACTCACTTATTTGACCTTGTCACCCAGAGGTCATCATCCCCATGCCCAGAGACTGCAGATGGACAAAGTAAGTACTCATTGCTAAGGTGGTGTAATCAGGCTATTTTCATCAGCTTCCAGACTAGAACAGCCCAAAGTGAGCACACTTTCTCTTGACAGAATCACCATGGATGCTCACCTCCCCCTGACCTCACCTTTCAGAGTCAACATCTAAGTTCATGTACCACAAAGGAGGAAAGAAACACTGGCGGATCTGAACAGATGCTGTTAATACAAAAGCAAAAATGTAACATGTTTCCAATCATTTGATGACTGAAACAACCAAAAATTTCATATCTGTGGAAAAACATGTAAGATACAGATAAAATATAACAAATATCTTCTTAAATACATGCCTGAATTCATACACACACACACAATTATGTAAGAAAAAGCTCCAGAACAAAACACAGAGAAAGTACTGATTATCAGAGCCTAGATGGTTATGGATGGGACATGAGATTAGATACCAGTTTAATTAACCAGAGAACTTGCATTTTAGAAGCCATATAAATAGGATATAAATTTTAGGTCATCAAAAAGTAGGGGGCTGTAGCTGAGAATTCCATCTAAAGCCAGAAGCTTAGAACTCACAAGAAGTGAGGTCTACCAACAAACCCAAAGAGATGACAGTAAAGTTTGTTTCATGCTAAACTCTCAGTGGAAAAACAAGCCTACTCTGAGAACTCATATTCACCCATGTGTATTTTGGGTATGAATTTCCACTCTGTGTGAATTAATACCTCTTGTTAAAACTTGTTCTAACTCCAGTTAAGATTTAAGAAACTCAGACAAGAGATGGAGAAGAGGTGGACAACCAGTGCTCAGAGTTTGGCAAACTATCTTCCTGCTTGCAACCAAGCAGAGATCCCAGTCAGCATCTCTGCTCATCTGCAAAGCTGATTTGGTGAACCCACCTGGCTAGCTCAATTGGCAGTTCTACTGATTAGGGCAATCAGCCAACAGTCCATGCTGTCCAAAGGACATGTTCTGTGGGCCTGCCTGGGAAGGGAAGCAAATGTACAGCCCTGCCAAAGTACTGAGCATAACCTCAGTCCCACCCAAACAGAAATCCTAGCCAAACAACCTGGAATATCCTGTGGTCCTACACAAGCAGGAGACCAAGACAGAATCTCTGCCCAAGAGATATGTTGAACATATCCTTCGGCCCTGGGTAGTCTCAAAACCCAACTGATTGTACCAACAACTTCTGAGCCCAGCCTACAGTCCTGCCTGATTGCTGAATACAGCTTATAGCTTTGCCTATGCAGGGGGGAAGCTTTGTCAGCAGGATGGGTGGGGGTGGGGGGTAGTTGGGGTTGTGGGGGCTGGAGGGTGGTCCAGAGAGTGACCTCCTCCCTATCCCGTGGCATAATCTACAGTGCCATCCAACCCAACCAGGAACCCTAGATAAGGATCCAGCCTGACAGCAGAGCATCAAATCTATGAAATACAATTGGAAGCCCTGCCTGGACAGACAGCCAGGCCAGCCCCTCACCAACAGCACAGTGCATCTGAGCCAGCAGCCTACCAAATCACAAAGCCCAGCATGAGAACCCATGTAACTTCAGAGCAAAACCTGCGGCCTTATCTGATTATGCAGCACAACTTGAAGCCTCAAACAACCATGAAACCCTGCCTGCTACCATTCCTGAACACACAGTCCATCCAGCTGTGGCCAGGGAGCACAGCTCAAGGCACCACTCAACCAAGAGAGATTGCAGCGCTCTAACAGGTGTACCCAATCACAGAATCCAACCAGGGGCACTGCTGTAACAGGGGACACAGTCTGCAAATTCACTCAACCAGAGGTGATTTCAGAGGTGTCCCCATTTAACCTCAGAGCACAATCAGTAGCTCTGCCCAAACTGGGGGCTTACCCAGTGGTCTCACTTAGATGAGGAACCTGCCAAGAGAACCTCCCCTACCTCAGAGCACAGGCAGTAAGTAGCCTGGCCCAACCAGAGGCCCTCCTAGCAAGCCCTGCCTACCCATAGACACTACCAACTGACCCATCCATTACTTCAAGTTAATCTGATGGATGAACGTCTTTCACTGCCAATACAAACATATAAATTCTAGAAAAGGAGACCATTTAATTATATGTGAGAATACCGATATAAGGATAGAATGATCACAAAAAATAAGGTAAACAAGATACTGTCAAATGAAATTATAATTAAGTTCCAATGACTGACCCTAAAGAAATGGGTATTTATGACCTGTTTGACAAAGACTTCAAATAGTCCTCTTTAAGAAGTTTGGTTAACTATAAGTTTACACATTTCAGTTCAGTTCAGTCACTCAGTCGTGTCCTACTCTTCACGACCCCATGAATCGCAGCACGCCAGGCCTCCCTGTCCATCACCAACACCTGGAGTTCACTCAGACTCACGTCCATCGAGTCAGTGATGCCATCCAGCCATCTCATCCTCTGTCGTTCCCTTCTCCTCTTGCCCCCAATCCCTTCCAGCATCAGAGTCTTTTCCAATGAGTCAACTCTTCGCATGAGGTGGCCAAAGTACTGG
>NW_011494870.1:1423313-1434844 GCF_000754665.1 Bison bison bison | reverse complement strand
CCAGGGCTGATCTCCTTCAGAATGGACTGGTTGGATCTCCTTGCAGTCCAAGGGACTCTCAAAAGTCTTCTCCAACACCACAGTTCAAAAGCATCAATTCAGTCTGACACTGTTTCCACTGTTTCCCCATCTATTTGCCATGAAGTGATGGGACCGGATGCCATGATCTTTGTTTTCGGAATGTTGAGCTTCAAGCCTACTTTTTAACTCTCCACTTTCACTTTCATCAAGAGGCTTTTGAGTTCCTCCTCACTTTCTGCCATAAGGGTGGTGTCATCTGCATATCTGAGGTTATTGATATATCTCCCGGCAATCTTGATTCCAGCTTGTGTTTCTTTCAGTCCAGCATTTCTCATGATGTACTCTGCATAGAAGTTAAATGAGCAGGGTGACAATATACAACCTTGACATACTCTTTTTCCTATTTGGAAGCAGTCTGTTGTTCCATGTCCAGTTCTAACTGTTGCTTCCCGACCTGCATACAGATTTCTCAAGAGGCAGGTCAGGTGGTCTGGTATTCCCATCTCTTGAAGAATTTTCCACAGTTTATTGTGATCCACACAGTCAAAGGCTTTGGCATAGTCAAGAAAGCAGAAATAGATGTTTTTCTGGAACTCTCTTGCTTTTTCCATGATCCAGCGCATGTTGGCAATTTGATCTCTGGTTCCTCTGCCTTTTCTAAAACCAGCTTGAACATCAGGAAGTTCACGGTTCACGCATTGCTGAAGCCTGGCTTGGAGAATTTTGAGCATTATTTTACTAGTGTGTGAGATGAGTGCAATTGTGCAGTAGTTTGAGCATTCTTTGGCATTGCCTTTCTTTGGGATTGGAATGAAAACTGACCTTTTCCAGTCCTGTGGCCACTGCTGAGTTTTCCAAATGTGCTGGCATATTGAGTGCAGCACTTTCACAGCATCATCTTTCAGGATTTGAAATAGCTCAACTGGAATTCCATCACCTCCACTAGCTTTGTTCGTAGTGATGCTGTCTAAGGCCCACTTGACTTCACATTCCAGGATGTCTGGCTCTAGGTCAGTGATCACACCATCGTGATTATCTGGGTCATGAAGATCTTTTTTGTACAGTTCTTCTGTGTATTCTTGCCACCTCTTCTTCATACCTTCTGCTTCTGTTAGGTCCATACCATTTCTGTCCTTTATCGAGCCCATCTTTGCATGAAATGTCCCCTTGGTATCTCTAATTTTCTTGAAGAGATCTCTAGTCTTTCCCATCCTGTTGTTTTCCTCTATTTCTTTGCATTGATCACTGAGGAAGGCTTTCTTATCTCTTCTTGCTATTCTTTGGAACTCTGCATTCAGATGTTTATATCTTTCCTTTTCTCCTTTGCTTTTCGCTTCTCTTCTTTTCACAGCTATTTGTAAGGCCTCCCCAGACAGCCATTTTGCTTTTTTGCATTTCTTTTCCATGGGGATTATCTTGATCCCTGTCTCCTGTACAATGTCATGAACCTCATTCAATAGTTCATCAGGCACTCTATCTATCAGATCTAGGCCCTTAAATCTATATGTCACTTCCACTGTATAATCATAAGGGATTTGATTTAGGTCATAACTGAATGATTTAGTGGTTTTCCCTACTTTCTTCAATTTAAGTCTGAATTTGGTAATAAGGAGTTCATGATCTGAGCCAGTCAGCTCCTGGTCTTGTTTTTGCTGACTGTATAGAGCTTCTCCATCTTTGGCTGCAAAGAATATAATCAATCTGATTTTGGTGTTGACCATCTTGTGATGTCCATGTGTAGAGTCTTCTCTTGTGTTGTTGGAAGAGGGTGTTTGCTATGACCAGTGCGTTCTCTTGGCAAAACTTTATTAGTCTTTGCCCTGCTTCATTCCGTATTCTGAGGCCAAATTTGCCTGTTACTCCAGGTGTTTCTTGACTTCCTACTTTTGCATTCCAGTCCCCTATAATGAAAAGGACATCTTTTTTGGGTGTTAGTTAAAAGTTCTTGTAGGTCTAGATAAATTAGGGAAATAATGTATAAATAAAGAGAAAGAAATGATTTAAAAAAAGGATTCCATGAGCTGAAAACTACAATGACTGAACTAAAAAATTCAGTAGAGAGCTTCAACAGCAGACTTAACTAAGCAGAAGAAAGGATCAGTAAATTCTAATATAGGTCATTTAAAAATTTCAATCAAAGGACCAAAAATAAAAATAAAAAAAAGAATGAGAAACTGTTAAGAAAGCCTCTGAGCCTTATGGAACATCACAGAAAATTAATATATGCATTATATGAGTCCCTGAAGAAGACAAGAACAAGAAAGGGACAGAAAGTCTATTTAAAGGAATAATGACTGAAAAATTCCCAAACACGGGGTGAAAAACAGATTCCTGAGGCCCAAAAGATCCTAAATATGTTGAACCCCAAAAGGCTACAACAAGGCATTATAATTAGATTTAATTATTAAAAGTCAAACCCAAAGGGGAAATACTGAGAACAGCAAGAGAAAAGCAACTTGTCACTTATAAGAGAGTCACCCCAATGCCATAAGATTATGAGAGACTTCTCAGAAGAAACTTCCCAAGTCAAGAGAGAGTGGATGACATGTTCAAAATACTGGAAAAAAAGGCTCCACCTGGCAAATACTATACCTGGCAAATGTGTCCTTCAGAAATCTTCCCTATTCCACTGTCTCTATCTGCTAGCCTATAACAAATCACTCTTCTGACTTTGCATACATTTTTGTCAATTCTCACACTTTATTTCATAAACTGTGTTCATAAGCAATGTATAATATTTATGCATACCTTTAAATTTTACATAAATGCTATTTTAATGTAATTTTTCTCACTCAATCTTATTTCTTAGACTTTTGTCAAATTGATATACAGATTTAATTCATTCCTTTTATCTGCTAAACAGGACTGAACTGCATGGCTATACCACAAATTCATTCTCACATTAACTGAGATTTAGATTATTTCTAATATTTCTGCCATCACAAAAGAACTGTAATCAAGATCCTTGTCATAACTACTTGCAGAGCTATATGAAAGTTTTGCTAGGGTTGTTGTTGTTCAGTCCCAAGTCCTCTCCGACTCTCTGTGACCCCATGAACTCTGGCACTCCAGGCTTCCCTGTCCTTCACTATCTCCCTGAGTCTGCTCAAACTCATGTCCATCGAGTCAGCTAGGGTTAAGTAGGTATTTTATTTTTCCCAATTTGTGCAGAAAAGGGCACTAAGGCTTAGTTGAATAATACGTCTAATTTACATAGATGTTGCATGAAAAAGCCTGGATTCAAATTAACATCTGATGCCTTTAAATTCCATTCCTTTTCCTTCTTTTTTTTTTTTTCTTTTAACAGTAAGCAACATTCTTTCCCTACAAAATACAAAACAATGCTGGGACTCCCATTTGTGTCTGATTCACTCTATACAGAGATACTAGGGAATCAACACTAGACATGCCGTGTTTTAGAATTATGGTAGCAAAATAAAATAAAACCTCTATGAAACTAAAAGTTCAGTCATGGCTAATTTCAAAAGAGACACAGCCAAGCATATTTACAAATAACAAAAGTATCAATCTGTCTCTTGCTGTATGAGAGATTAAAGACAAATCATTGAGTACTATGATGGTTAATTTTATTGTCAATTTGACCAGACCATGGAAGCACCCAGACATTTGGTCAAATGTTATTCTGGGTGTTTCTCTGAAGGTGTCATGGATAAGAGTAACATTTAAACCAGCAGCCTAAGTAAAGCAGAGTGCCCTCATTTTATGCGTGGGCCTCATCCAATCAGTTGAAGGTCTGAATGACACAAGTAAGGGGGATTTTCTCCTGTTTCACTGTCTTGAGCTGAGACATAGTTTTGTTTGTTTCTTTCTTTTCCCTGTCTTTGGACTGGAATCACATAATAGCTCTCCTGAGTTTCCAGCTTGCCAAGTACAAATGTTGGTACTTGTCAGCCTTCACAATCACATGAGCCAATTTCTTACAGTAAATTATTTGAGATACATGTATATATTTTATTTCTTTGGAGAACCCTAATTCAAGCACCATTGTTTTGAGGGTTAAAGCTGATGAGTGACTACAGCTAGATGTCTGAAATCAATAAAAAAGAGTTGAAGGCAAAGGAGATGTAAGAATTTCACTTACATTCAAAGAACTTCCTCCTCAAAGTGTGAAAACTACCTAATGTCACTAAATTCATAGCAAATCTTGCTTTAAAATAACTATAGAGAGGAGAAGGAGAAGCAAATTTAAGACCCAGCATCATGCTTTAGTTCTACAGAACTTTATTAAATATTGTTCCACTCCAGTTTTCATAAGAAAGGAACACTTGCTGGATAAACATAGTAGGTTAGATCAGGAGAGCCTTTCCCATCCATATTTAACGTGAAGTGACAAGAAGATAGGCTTTCCAAAAACAGAGGATTGGTGAGTATCCAATTCATTCACCAGCCTCCAGGAGCCTGGCTGCTGCCCAGTTTCGGATAGCAAGCCTGCGAATAAGGTAAGACAGTGGGAGTTACCCCTGACCCTGGGGAAGAAAGTGTGTGGACTGACCACTATTATAACAGCTATGAGATAAATGGATAAGAAATGAAAGTGCAAAAGATCTTATAGGAATTACAATCTGGAGCAAATCCTGTAGCATTTGGGATGCTTAGCAGAACAAATGGGTGACATTTAATCTGTGTCTATATTAGAAAGTCTTAACTCAAAAAAAAAATTAGCTTTTAACTTAATGCTGCATTTAAGCAGTGCACATACACAAAAAACGTTTGGGGGTTATTGTTATTTTTGTTTGAAACATTATTTTTGTTCCTGTTGTGATTTCGTGAAAACAAATGGCAGTCTGACAATTAACAGCTATTTCTGAATATGACTTTTACTGAAAGAGAAACGCTTCCCAGACTGGAAAATAATACATTTATAGCATGGAAAACTATATATTAAGTTGGCAAAAAAACTATATATCGGGTTTTTCCATAAATGGCAAGAAAAACCTGAACGAACTTTTTGGCCAACCCAATAAAATAATGGGCTTGAAAGAAAAGGATTTGTATGTGTTTTGGCACTTCCTATTTGTAGTGTCAGGTTCCCTGGTTCAGTGGTTCAGTTGGTAAAGCATCTGCCTGTGACACCGGAGACTTGGGTTCGATCTCTGGGTTGGGAAGATCTCCTGGAGAAGGAAAGAGCAATCCACCCCAGTATTCTTGCCTGGGAAATTCCACTGACAGAGGAGCCTAGCGGGCTACAGTCCATGGGGTCACAGGAGTCAAACACGACTTAGTGACTAAACCACGACTTAGTGACTAAACCACACCACACCATTTGTATCATCATAGCCAATAATAACACTAAAAAGAAGGTACCATTTATTGGGAACTTACTATTGGCAGCTCAGTACTATACATATATCACATTAATTCTTATGACAACTCTATGAGCTAACCAATATGACAATCCTAGAGGCTCCAAAATCACTGTGGATGGTGACTACAGCCAGGAAATTAAAAGACACTTGCTTTTTGGAAGAAAAGCTATGACCAACCTAGACAGCATATTAAAAAGCAGAGACATCATTTTGTCAACAAAGGTCTGAATAATCAAAGCTCTGTTTTTTTCAGTCATCATGTATGGACATGAGAGTTGAATCATAAAGAAGGCTAAACACCAAAGAATTGATGCTTTTTAACTGTGGTGCTGGAGAAGACTCTTGAGAGTCCCTGGGACTGCAAGGAGATCAAACAAGTCAATCCTAAAGAAAATCAACCTTGACTATTCATTGGAAGGACTGATGCTGAGGCTGAAGCTCCAAAACTTTGGCTATCTGATGAGAACAGCCAACTCATTGGAAAAGACTCTGATGCTGGGAAAGATTAAAGGAAGGAGGTTAAGTGGGCAACAGAGAATGAGATGGCTGGATGGCATCATCGACTCAATGGACATGAATGTGAGCAAACTCTGGGAGACAGTGAAGGACAGGGAGGCCTCGTGTGCTGCAGTACATGGGGTCACAAAGAGTCAGACACAACTGAGCAACTGAACAACAATTGAGTTAGATACTATGATTTGCTTTGTAATTATAAATAAGGAAACTGAAATTCACAAAGATCAAATGCATTTCTTTCCCAAGATCACTTAGCTTTTCAGACCTTGAGTTTCTTATCCATAAGGTTTAGGAGAATTGGACTAAACCCCACAAAACTTATTTCAGCTCCAAAACCTACAGTTTTATTTGACGGGCTCTTAGAAAAGAAGGACTCTATCATTATTAACATTCCCCACCATGTTCAGCACAATTTATACATTGCAATCTCCAACAAGTATTTGTTGAAAATGGCCTAGCTTCATTAAAACAAAATCAATCCATAAGTTTTATAGTTTTTATTAAACCAAAAATATAGTGAGTGATCACATTCAAGGGCTTTGAATAAGCATGCACTTCAAAGTTAAAGAAATATTCACAGTACACCAAGTAAGATGCAGGATACAATTACGACGTTATAATATTTTCACTTATTCAGGGGGTACAGTTGTGATTCACTTACAGCAGAATTCTCTTAGAAAAGAGTATTGGAGTATTGTCTATAGCCTTTTTTTGTTTTAACGTTTTGCTTTGGGTGTTCAGCAAACAGAACTAGTGGCTTTGTTAATATTTCTTCTTTTTTTTTTTTTTCTGAGTAGATTTAGGGACCTTCATTAGGAAAGCTTTGGCCTTGATTCATTTGTTATTGTCATTCTCCACTACATTTAAGTCCACTAGGACCCAACTAACAAGGTGCTGGATTTATTTGGGAACATGGAGTACTGAGCAATGACCTGAATGTGATACATAATCCTCGAGGAATGTAGGAGACAGAGCCATTGAAAACCAAAACCAATGTCAACACTCTGTGAAAAGAGTGATAAAAGCACAAATCTGAAGTTGTCTGGAAAACCAAAAGGTAGAGTCATAAAACCAAAAGGGAAAACAAAATATGTTTCCCAGCACTTGATGTCCGTATGATGGAAAGACAAAACACCAAAAACTTCAGAAAGTAATGAGAAATGATAGATACATAAAAAAGAAACTAGAACAAAAATGAGTAAGAGAGAAGCTCTAATTTCAGAGGGTGTTGTAATTCTAGCACCACCCCATCAGTGGGACCATGATACAGTACATACTATGTATCCAAAAAGAAAGAAAGAAAATTTGAAAATGGCATCTGAATTAGCTTTATAACCTACTATATATTAAAAAGAGAAATAAAGAAAATATTATTTAATTATACTATTGGATGCATTCTTTAAAACATATTGCTTTTTCAGTTTCTAAAACTCTTTTGCAAAAATGTAATTCTAACATTTTATTTACCAGTACAATTTTCAGAGTCATTCTAATCCATCTGCACCATGGCTAAATAACAAAGAAAATAATATCATTCAATTTGCAAATACAGTAGTCCCCCTTTATCTGTGGGCATACATTCCAAGAACCCCCAGTGGATTCCTGAACTGTGGATAATACCGAAATCTATCTATAGTAGGTTTTATCCTATATGTACATACCAATGATAAAGTTTAATTTATAAATTAGGCACAAAAAGAGATTAATGAAACTAGTAATAAAATAGAACAACTATAACAATATACTGTAATAAAAGTTATGTGAATGTGATCTCTCTCTCTGTCAAACTATCTTACTGTACTGTACTCACATTTTTTTTTCTTCTTGTGATGATATAAAATTTACATCCTGTCTGGGATGAAGAGAGGTGGCTCAAAATTCCATCACTACACAGAGCAGTGTGTACAACTTAAAACCTGTGAGTTGTTTATTTTTGGAATTTTTCACTTAATCTTTTGAACAGGGATTGACCATGGGTAATTGAAACCACAGAAAACAAAATGCTGGGGAGGGGAGGCAGCTACTGTATACTGAATACACATTGCTCAGCATCTTGTAAGCATTGGGAATAAAGAGATGAAATTTCACATTACTGCTCTCAAGTAATTCCCAATCTGTCTAAATGGGGGAGACAGATAATTATAAACTGTTAATTTCAACACAATTTTAAAAAGTGCAGTGATAGATGGGACATGGTATCATAACCAAGTTTGGTACCAAGAGCACTGAAAGATGTAGAGACAATCTGCTACTTTATTTTTCCTTTTAAGCTTTGTAAAGACATTAAGATCTTTACAGCTCTCCATCATGTGCTAAGTATTGCCCTACATGGTTTACATGTATTAACTTTCCCCCAATCTATGAGGTAGGGACAAGTATTAGTTCTGCTTTATTTAAATGAGGAAACTGAAGCACAGAAAGCCAAAATGCCCCAGAGCACGCAGCAAGTAAATAGTGGTGACGAGTTCCTAACTCATAGCGGACCCACAGTCTGGGTGCCTGACCACTGCTCCATAATGCCACCCCTGCCTTCTCTGTGGCTTTTTGGTAACCAAGGGGATCAATGATGTTCACTAACTGCATGACACCACTGCCATTAGGTGGTGGGAGTCTGTGAACCTTCCCTTTGAATATGGGCAGGTTCTGTGACCACTTTGACCAACAGAATACAGCAGAAGTGACACGTGCCAGCTTCCAGGTCTTAGGAGATCGCTGCTGCTGCTAAGTCGTTTCAGTCGTGTCCAACTCTGTGTGATCCCGTAGATGGCAGCCCACCAGGCTCCCCCATCCCTGGGATCCTCCAGGCAAGAATACTGGAGTGGGTTGCCATTTCCTTCTCCAATGCATGAAAGTGAAAAGTGAAAGCGAAGTCTCTCAGTCGTGTCTGATTCCTAGCGACCCCGTGGACTGCAGCCTACCAGGCTCCTCTGTCCATGGGATTTGCCAGGCAACAGTACTGGAGTGGGGTGCCATTGCCTCCTCCCTTAGGAGACTAGAAGCTTCCAGTTCCCCTCTTCTGGGATCTTCACTACTAAGATGTTTTAAAGTCAAAGGCAAACGTGTTATAAGGAATATATTCAAGAGTAGTGAGCCCTAAGATGTCATTAAGAGATGAGTATGCCCTGTTGAAGAGACCACAAAAAGAGATGCTGCATGTTTATGAGACCAGGTGGAGAAGGGGAGGAAACAGCTGAGTCCGGCTTTCCGGTGAGCCCCTCCAGGGCAACAGGAGAAGCTTTCTTAATTCCTCCAGATAATCCCTAACTTTTGCTGCCTGTCACTGAGTGAAGCAACAGTTAGAACTGGACATGGAACAACAGACTGGTTCCAAATAGGAAAAGGAGTACATCAAGGCTGTATATTGTCACCCTGCTTATTTAACTTCTATGCAGAGTACATCATGAGAAACGCTGGGCTGGAAGAAACACAAGCTGGAAACAAGATTGCCAGGAGAAATATCAATAACCTCAGATATGCAGATGACACCACCCTTATGGCAGAAAGTGAAGAGGAACTCAAAAGCCTCTTGATGAAAGTGAAAGTGGAGAGTGAAAAAGTTGGCTTAAAGCTCAACATTCCGAAAACAAAGATCATGGCATCCGGTCCCATCACTTCATGGCAAATAGATGGGGAAACAGTGGAAACAGTGTCATACTGTATTTGGGGGGGCTCCAAAATCACTGCAGATGGTGACTGCAGCCATGAAATTAAAAGATGCTTACTCCTTGGAAGGAAAGTTGTGACCAACCTAGATAACATATTGAAAAGCAGAGATATTACTTTGCCAACAAAGGTCCATCTAGTCAAGGCTATGGTTTTTCCAGTAGTCATGTATGGATGTCAGAGTTGGACTATAAAGAAAGCTGAGCACTGAAGAATTGATGCTTTTGAACTGTGGTGTTGGAGAAGACTCTTGAGAGTCCCTTGGACTGAAGGAGATCTAACCAGTCCATTCTGAAGGAGATCAGCCCTGGGTGTTCTTTAGAAGGAATGATGCTAAAGCTGAAACTCCAGTACTTTGGCCACCTCATGAGAAGAGTTAACTCACTGGAAAAGACTGATGCTGGGAGGGACTGGGGGCAGGAGAAAAAGGGGAAGACGAAGGACGAGATGGCTGGATGGCATCACAAACTCGATGGACATGAGTTTGAGTGAACTTTGGGAGATGATAATGGACAGGGAGGCTTGGCATGCTGCGATTCATGGGGTCACAAAGAGTCGGACACGACTGAGCCACTGAACTGAACTGAGTGATCCCAATCGGTGCAAAGTGGATCAGAAGCTGATCACTGCCCAAAATGCTAACCCTCAAAATCATGACATGTTTTTAAAAAAATGTTATTTTAAATGACTGAGGTTTGGAGTTGTTACTCAGCAATAAATAGAAGAGCGACACTGGCTTGGAAGTGAACATAAAGTAGGACATGAGGGAAATATGGAAGAAAGGCAGGACACTGGGATCTGGTGCCCCACTCTTCCCACTAATAAAAGAGGAATCTTTGGAATCAGTCAGGGATTTGAGAAAGAGTTCATGTAAGAGAAAGAGATCACCAGAGAAAGCATATCTTTGCATCTAGTGGTTATTTTAATCTAAACTTTTCTACCCGTGAGTCTTTCCTATTGTCCTTAAGCCTTCCATACAGTTTTATAAAATGCTGTTTCTAGATTAGAGCAAAGGAAAAAGTACAGAAGGCCAGGGAAGAAATAAGCAAATAGACACACCATAGCCTTGACTAGACGAACCTTTGTTAGCAAAGTAATGTCTCTGCTTTTGAATATGCTATCTAGGTTGGTCATAACTTTCCTTCCAAGGAGTAAGCATCTTTTAATTTCATGGCTGCAGTCACCATCTGCAGTGATTTTGGAGCCCCCCCAAATACAGTATGACACTGTTTCCACTGTTTCCCCATCTATTTGCCATGAAGTGATGGGACCGGATGCCATGATCTTTGTTTTCGGAATGTTGAGCTTTAAGCCAACTTTTTCACTCTCCACTTTCACTTTCATCAAGAGGCTTTTGAGTTCCTCTTCACTTTCTGCCATAAGGGTGGTGTCATCTGCATATCCGAGGTTATTGATTTTCTCCTGGCAATCTTGATTCCAGCTTGTGCTTCTTCCAGCCCATCATTTCTCATGATGTACTCTGCATAGAAGTTAAATGAGCAGGGTGACAATATACAGCCTTGACGTACTCCTTTTCCTATTTGGAACCAGTCTGTTGTTCCATGTCCAGTTCTAACTGTTGCTTCCTGACCTGCATACAGATTTCTCAAGAGGCAGGTCAGGTGGTCTGGTATTCCCATCTCTTGAAGAATTTTCCACAGTTTATTGTGATCCACACAGTCAAAGGCTTTGGCATAGTCAAGAAAGCAGGAATAGATGTTTTTCTGGAACTCTCTTGATTTCTCCATGATCCAGCGGATGTTGGCAATTTGATCTCTGGTTCCTCTGCCTTTTCTAAAACCAGCTTGAACATCTGGAAGGTCATGGTTCACATATTGCTGAAGCCTGGCTTGGAGAGTTTTGAGCATTACTTTACTAGCGTGTGAGATGAGTGCAATTGTGCAGTAGTTTGAGCATTCTTTGGCATTGCCTTTCTTTGGGACTGGAATGAAAACTGCCCTTTTCCAGTCCTGTGGCCACTGCTGAGTTTTCCAAATGCTGTGC
>NW_011494870.1:1422469-1423213 GCF_000754665.1 Bison bison bison | reverse complement strand
CTCCATCTTTGGCTGCAAAAAATATAATCAATCTGATTTTGGTGTTGACCATCTGGTGATGTCCATGTATAGAGTCTTCTCTTGTGTTGTTGGAAGAGGGTGTTTGCTATGACCAGTGCATTCTCTTGGCAAAACTCTATTAGTCTTTGCCTTGCTTCATTCCGTATTCTGAGGCCAAATTTGCCTGTTACTCCAGGTGTTTCTTGACTTCCTACTTTTGCATTTCAGTCCCCTATAATGAAAAGGACATCTTTTTGGGGTGTTAGTTCTAAAAGGTCTTGTAGGTCTTCATCGAACCATTCAACTTCAGCTTCTTCAGCGTTACTGGTTGGGGCATAGACTTGGATTACTGTGATATTGAATGGTTTGCCTTGGAAATGAACAGAGATCATTCTGTCGTTTTTTTGATTGCACCCAAGTACTGCATTTTGGACTCTTTTGTTGACCATGATGGCTACTCCATTTCTTCTGAGGGATTCCTGCCCACAGTAGTAGATATAATGGTCGTCTGAGTTAAATTCACCCATTCCAGTCCATTTTAGTTCGCTGATGCCTAGAATGTCGACATTCACTCTTGCCATCTCTTGTTTGACCACTTCCAATTTGCCTTGATTCATGGACCTGACATTCCAGGTTCCTACGCAATATTGCTCTTTACAGCATCAGACCTTGCTTCTATCACCAGTCACATCCACAGCTGGGTATTCTTTGTGCTTTGGCTCCATCCCTTCATTCTTTCTGGAG
>NW_011494870.1:1421607-1422369 GCF_000754665.1 Bison bison bison | reverse complement strand
GAACATCTGGAAGGTCATGGTTCACATATTGCTGAAGCCTGGCTTGGAGAGTTTTGAGCATTACTTTACTAGCGTGTGAGATGAGTGCAATTGTGCAGTAGTTTGAGCATTCTTTGGCATTGCCTTTCTTTGGGACTGGAATGAAAACTGCCCTTTTCCAGTCCTGTGGCCACTGCTGAGTTTTCCAAATGTGCTGGCATATTGAGTGCGGCACTTTCACAGCATCATCTTTCAGGATTTGAAGTAGCTCAACTGGAATTCCATCACCTCCACCAGCTTTGTTCGTAGTGATGCTTTCTAAGGCCCACTTGACTTCACATTCCAGGATGTCTGGCTCTAGGTGAGTGATCACACCATGGTGATTACCTGGGTCATGAAGATCTTTTTTATACAGTTCTTCTGTGTATTCTTGCCACCTCTTCTTAATACCTTCTGCTTCTGTTAGGTCCATACCATTTCTGTCCTTTATCAAGCCCATTTTGCATGAAATGTTCCCTTGGTATCTCTAATTTTTTTGAAGAGATCTCTAGTCTTTCCCATTCTGTTGTTTTCCTCTATTTCTTTGCATTGATCACTGAAGAAGACTTTCTTATCTCTTCTTGCTATTCTTTGGAACTCTGCATTCAGATGCTTATATCTTTCCTTTTCTCCTTTGCTTTTCACTTCTCTTCTTTTCACAGCTATTTGTAAGGCCTCCCCAGACAGCCATTTTGCTTTTTTGCATTTCTTTTCCATGAGGATGGTCTTGATCCCTGTCTCCTG
>NW_011494870.1:1396284-1421507 GCF_000754665.1 Bison bison bison | reverse complement strand
TTTTGCATTTCAGTCCCCTATAATGAAAAGGACATCTTTTTGGGGTGTTAGTTCTAAAAGGTCTTGTAGGTCTTCATCGAACCATTCAACTTCAGCTTCTTCAGCGTTACTGGTTGGGGCATAGACTTGGATTACTGTGATATTGAATGGTTTGCCTTGGAAATGAACAGAGATCATTCTGTCGTTTTTGAGATTGCATCCAAGTACTGCATTTCGGACTCTTTTGTTGACCATGATGGCTACTCCATCTCTTCTGAGGGATTCCTGCCCACAGTAGTAGATATAATGGTCGTCTGAGTTAAATTCACCCATTCCAGTCCATTTTAGTTCGCTGATGCCTAGAATGTCGACATTCACTCTTGCCATCTCTTGTTTGACCACTTCCAATTTGCCTTGATTCATGGACCTGACATTCCAGGTTCCTATGCAATATTGCTCTTTACAGCATCGCTCAGTTGTGTCCAAATCTTTGCGACCCCATGGTCTGCAGCACGCCATGTTTCCCTGTCCTTTACCATCTCCTGGAACTTGCTCAAACTCATGTCCATTGAAACAGTGATGCCATCCAAATAGCATGAAGCAAATGCCCTATAGATCTTAAGTCCGACTGCCCAGGGTCAAATTCCAGGTCTACAAATTCCTTGATTTATCTCCTTGGACAAATTACTAAAACCCTTTCAGTCTCAGGTGTTCCATCTATAAAATTAGAGTTAGTACTGACTCCTTTATGCCTTCTATCTCTGTTATCAAGGGAGAACAGGGAGCCTCAGAATCCTTTCTTGTCTTTGCCCTCAACACTGACAGCCTTACTACGGATATTTGCCTTGAGTATCAACTTGGTTTGAGGAGAAGGGAGAGAAGGGCTTAGAAACCCAGAAAGTGACTCAAATGCCACCAGACAACAAGCATTTTAGGAATACAGCATGTCTTGAGAAAATACCAGAGGTAAGAGGACCGCAGCATGTCTTTGGAGAACCATGAATAGATCAAAATGATATTATATCTGGTGTGCAGAGTAGAAGGTATAGGGAGTGGAATGGATAGAAGAATATGAGTTGGAGAGACAGACAAGAGCCAGGTCATGAAAAGCCTTTATCTCCCACACCAAATAGTTTGGACTTTGTCACAAGAGCAAGAGGGGAGTAATTATAAAGTCTGAAGTGGTAGACACTTTATGCTTATCACACACTGACATTTAAAGTTCATAAGAAATTCACAAGGCAAATAGGGAAGGTACTGTTATTCCATCACAAATAAAGAAACTGAAGGCTAGAGGTATAGCCACTAAGTACTGGTTTGTAGTCTTCTTGGGCCCAAGCAGCCTGAGGCAGAAAATAAAGTGTTGGCGGTAGGAGCAACTTAGCATATACACATGTAAAAAGAAGGTTACTTGATAAGTCCTTTTTCCTCACAACCCTGGAATTTCACTGTAGGGAAAATAAACAATAAATATATTCCAGGCAATCCAGCTCATATACCTAAGTTTACCTCCCACGCTACAGTAATAAAACCAAACACAAGTGGGTGGTCAATTACCTATGCCAAGCTTTTCCAAATGATTCTTTTCAGCAAAACACATCTGTCTTGTAACCTTTGCTCAACCAGACAATATCCCCATTGTTCATATAAAAACCAGCAAATGACTTCGATGGCTAAATCACACATCAGGGTTAAGGGTGTAAAAACTTACATTACATCCTGACAATAATGCATCACAAATTGGGTTCATGATCAGCTTATCTTGGCCTCTGTTGGCAATATGAAGGAAATTCACATTCTTTCCTAAGCAAAGAGACTTCCAAATCCAAGTCTACTTTGCTCTGAATTTTTGTGTTTCAATTTTATCTACAGCACTTCACTCAAAATTATTAAGGAATAAAAGAAAGATAGTCTCTCTACAATCATTAACCTTTAAAGTTTCTAACCCAGAGAGAGCTCACTCTAAAGATTCGGAATCCTTTACCAGTTAGGAATATTGGGATTTTTCACTAATATGAGGCCGGTGCTTTCAACAGTATCCTGTTATTTTTTAGATATTAAAGCTCACGGAAAACTGGAACCTTTGCTAACATTAATGACACAGGAGGAAACAGTAGTATTCAGAGGCTCTCTCATCTAACGGAGAGAGAATTTTAAAAAAAGACATCTACCTCTATCATTCGCTGGTTGTCAGAAATTCAGTGGATGAAAGGAAATGGAGTTTCAGACCATTCCAGACTGTCTTTATTTTAAGACCTCTCACCATAACAAAACAAAAAGAAAAAAAAAAACAAAAACACCATTTTTACTTTTCTAGTGTGTGTCAGAAAATGAGCTTTTGGTAATTACTACTTTCTTTTCGGGAAAAGGTGCCATTATTTTGCCATTCCTCCCAGACACTCCATCTCTCTGACCAAACCCTCCCACCACCACCACTATGGATTTCCTAAGTCCTTAGATACTTCCTTAAGTTTTATCACATAGACCGCTGCACTCCATCCTTATTGCTTCTGACTTAAACAATCTAAACCTGATTTGATTTCTGTCTGTTCAATTCATTCTCCACTCGAATAATCAGCATTGTCCTTCTAAACAGTAAACCTCATTATAAACCTTCCCACTTCAACATTCCTCTAAAATGATTCTAAAATTCTTCAAGATACATGTTAAATTCCTTAATATGGTCCCCTCTCACTGCCTATGACTTAGCTGTAATTCTAGCCCCAGGGTAAAGGGTGGGGTGACGCAGTCCACAACTGAAAGAAATCACTCCTCACATAAAGCCAGCAGAGGTAGTCTGGAAGGAAATCCAACCAACTGTTTAGGTTGAAGTCTTTTATGTTCCAGGCCTTAAGAGAGAAGACAGACAGGTCCTTCAACAGGCCTGAAGTCCTAAGTCTGGAATTCTGGGGCAGCACATAGGGTTACATGAAGTGGGTATTGTGGGTGCCTCTCCAGAATGTTTTCCTACTGGAGAGTATTTCTTCAGTTCTCAATTTCTTTCTCCTTTTGGGAAACAACTTTGATCCTTGAGCTGGATTGACCCCTAGGAGGCTCTGTTTGGTCTAAAGCAAGCTAGGCCATGAGGAATGGCTCAGGGAGGGGTATATAACTAAGCCCTAATCCAAATAGCCCAGAGCATTCCTCTGGCCCCAAGGCTGCTTTAGAGGCAGCCTCATAATCTAAGATGTGCCAATCACCATGAAGCTCTGGGCTTTGACGAATGTAGGGAAACATTCTGTCTCTTCTAGCTATTAAGAAGGACGCCTGTGACCTGCAGCTGCTGGCAGCTACTTTGCCCCTATGATAAAGTCAGACAAAGGATAAATCCAATACATATGTGGGTGGAGAGCAAGGCAGAACACTCAAACGATCACAGAAAAATGGAGCTTCATTCCTGAGGACACTGAGGACATTTAGCTTGTTTATTACATTAGCCAATAAATTTTCTTTACTGTTTAAACCCAGACCTACCACCCAAATCATCCTAACTGATCCTATATCCTCTCCAACACAGTCCCTTACTCCTTGTAAATTCTTTCCTCTTCCTATCCCCACTTCACCTATTTTATCTCTGGGTCTACAGGAGAGGTTGTCAGAATTTAACTTCTTCCTCTGAGCCAGTAGGGACTTAGAAGTGAATATATGCTTCCAACTCTGTGGACAGGAGGTAGGGGGCTCTTCTGGCATCCTGATCTCAAGGTTAAATAGCTTGGAGACAATTAGACATTTCTTCTCCAGATTTTCAGCACAGCTCTCATGCTAAAAATGTTTAATCTTTTGCCAACTTGAATTGCACTCCCAAAGGACCCCTCTGTTAACTTGACTTCAGTTTGCAGGAAGACTTGGGAAAGCCAGAAAGAGAGCAGTGGGGGAAGGGGGAACTCATCCTTCTACAGTGCACACTGAATTGCTCATGGTGCCCTGAAAAGTTTTCTGTCTTTCCATATACCCTCCTTCTGCCCAGAATCCCCACGTCAGGACTCAGGCCTTACTGATGTTGGCCCACCTTTTAAGAGTTAGCATTAAAAAAAAGAGTTTATGAAGCCAGGAGCACAACTGAGCATCCTCTCCATCATACTTCCCATTATGGTACAGACTTCTGTCCCAGCTCTTGTCATTCCTTCTCACACCTACTTATGTTCAATTCTGACTGCCTTACCAGACCTAGATGATAAATGCCACTTGAAAGCAAAGTCCCTGTCATACAGTAAAGGCTCCAAAAAAAATTTTTTTTACATTGTATCTCATCCATGAGCTAAAATACAGAAACGACCAGCTTTAGACTTCTTCTATAATTGAAGTCTCCAGTGAATCTTACAGACAGCAGGAGAAGGAAAAAGAACTTTGAAGAAGGAAAGGTCTGAACCCTTATGGGAATGAAAAAAGTAACTTTCCACTCATGCCAGAGACACTAACCCTTGTGCTCAATCACTCAGACTCAGCAGACCATCCAGTGGACCTCTTGCCAAATCCCAGTTAATGAATTATTAGACTTAACTACCTAACTCAATTAATTACTTCACCAACACAATGCTACCTCATTTAAAAGTAACAAACCTTATCCCTATCGTGAACTCTTCATAAACCCTGACTTTTTCAAGAGGGTTCTCTGATGGCTACTGCTCTCTCTCGGTCAGAAAGAAATAAATTCAGCCTTTATCTTTCAGATTTGAGTTCGAGGTCTTAGGGATTATGATTCCTTTTAAAAATTACAGTCTTACTTAGAGACAGACCTGAACATACCCAATATATAATGAACATGTTAACTTTCAGGTGGGTGAGATAATCTTTCTCCCACCTAGAGTTCTTACACCATTCCCACATTCCCAGCCCTCCATGAGTCTCTCTGCAAGTATTTTATTTCCTATTCTACTCATTCAATAAAACAAAAATGAAATAGGTTCCCTTCTTTTCCATTCAATAAATCTCAATGCCAGTTGCTTAAAATTGTGAGTTACTAAAGAGATCTTAAGATAAACAAGAAGAACCATATGGATCTAAGACACAATTCGTCCAAAATATAACCACTTAGTCGCCCAGATGCCCAACAACATTAAGGAGAGACAGTTCCAAAGTGTCTGAGTTACATGAGATTTAAGTTTCTGCGCAGAACTTCAAATAAAACTTCTGTATAGATTTCCAGCAAGAATTTAATATTTTCTAAAGGGAATTTTTTTCATTTTACCCTATTATATTAATTCTTAAAGAGATTTTACTGCTGGCATTTTTTTTCTAATATGCTCTTCTTTGTAATTTCACTGAAGCTAATCATGTAATATAGTAGCACTTTTTAATATATTTTTTAAAAATTCAGTGCAGAGCTTCGACGAGTCCCAAAAAGTGACAATGAAATCCAGCCTATGTGTTTGGCACTGACATTTCACTTAAGCTAGGTGTAGCAGATGGAGAAGTGGGCTGCAGTCTGCTTTAGCTAACTGGTAATAAGAGGTTCCATCCTAGGAATCTTCCTTTTTATCCTCTTGCTGATGGTGAGGAGAGTGTGAGAAAACACGAGCACGCCAACCATCATACAGAAACCACACAGTAAACATTCTGTTCAAAACTAAAATTCAGTGTAAGAAAAATAAATATTGCGATAGCTCTTTGCCCCCAAAATCTCTCTCCCTAGCTCCAGTGGTATCATCCTTACTTGCTCTCTTATGGCTGGGTGGGATGGAGGAAAATAAGAGGTGCCAGTTCTAGAACATTTAATTACCCCTTGAGACTCTCCAGAGCCTTCTTTATCTTCCCATGTGGAGACTAACTGATCTGTCAGACTGGACCCCTGAATGATTAAAGCTGAACAAAACTTTCTAAGGATCTGTAACGAACACAAAACGTGAGCAAGAAATAAATCTTGTTATTTTAAGCCACAGAGAGTACCAGGTTATTTCTTACTCCAGGAAAAGAGAAGTCTATCTTGACTGATTCAAATGTAATATAATCCCTCCAAGGAATCGAAGCCATTTGGGTACTAAAATACATCTTGATAAAGTGATTTCACCTAAAAGTAATCTTCCTGGATACTAATAATATTATACTAATCAGAGATTATATGTCATACAAGTCTCGTAATTAAGAAATTTCAAGATATGGGGAGATATTACTTTGCTCAAAGGATACAGACTTCCCCTTATAAAACTTAACAAATTTGGGGATCTAATACAGCGCATGGTGATTGCAGCTTATAATACTGTATCATGGGGCTTCCCTGGTGGCTAAATAGTAAAGAATCTGCCTGCCAATGCAGGAGACACAGGTTTGATCCCTGGTTTGGGAAGATCCCCTGGAGAAAGAAATGGCAACCCACTCCAGTATTCTTGCCTGGGAAAACTCAAGGACAGAGGAGCCCAGCAAGCCACAGTCCATGGGGTTGCAAAAGAGTCTGACACAACTGAGCGACTAAACAACAACACTCTCATATTATAATAATACAAATAATACTGTATCATATATATGAATGCTCTAAGACAGTAGATCTCAAATACTCTCACCACAAAAAAGACATGGTAACTACATGACCAGATGGAGGTGGTAGCTAACACTATGATGGTAATCATTTTACAATTTATACATGCATCAAATCTACTTGTTGTAAACCTTAAACTTACACAATGTTATGTGTCAATTAGATTTCAATAAAGCTGGGGGAGGGGAAGAAATTTTAAGTACAAACAGCATGAAAATGGTTTCTCACATCACCTTATATTAAAATCTCAACTAAACTCTAAAATTAGAGGCCAAAGTGAGGTGAAAAGAGCTCAATCTTTACCATACACTTCCTGCTTTAGCCCTAGTAGGGGCCAGTGCTGCCAGCATAATGACTGCTGTTACCCCAGATGCTGTTGCTGATAATTATAACCAGGCCTTTTACTCCCCTTTTCTCGTTTCCTTCTTAGCATGAGTCAACAAACCTTAAGCTCTGTAAGGGGCCCTGGTTTTTCTTTTGTTATTGGCAGAGGGAGGAATATTTTTAGAAAATAACCTTACTATTTTCCAGGGGGGTCATTATCGGCCACAGAATGAGAAGACTGTGTGTCCCTGAGGGCTCAGATACCCAGTTACTGAATCCGAGCTCTCTGACTCCAAACCACAGAAGCCTCACCATTCTGTATTAGCTCTGGTTGCAGAAGCAATTCGGAGAAGGCAATGGCAACCCACTCCAGTACTCTTGCCTGGAAAATCCCATGAATGGAGGAGCCTGGTAGGCTGCAGTCCACGGGGTTGCCAAGAGTTGGACACGACTGAGCGACTTCACTTTCACTTTTCGTTTTCATGCATTGGAGAAGGAAATGGCAACCCACTCCATTGTTCTTGCCTGGAGAATCCCAGGGACGGCAGAGCCTGGTGGGTGGCCGTCTATGGGGTTGCACAGAGTCAGACATGACTGAAGCGACTTAGCAGCAGCAGCAGCAGAAGCAATTCAGAATAACACCTCCCTTCTTAGGCTACCTGGGCCTCAGTTCCTAGGGATCAAACAGGGCTTAGATTTTTAGAGTTAAAAATAAAATCACATCCAGGTTAGGCATCATGAATCTTCACTTCAGCACTTCAGCACTTCACCACCACAAACTTCCCGGAACCCAGCTAAGCTCTTATGACAGAAATGTAGTGCAGTGTCTCTCTGCGGGGGACAGTATGATCATGAAGTCGACTTTTTCAACTTGAAAAACGCAGTCCATGCCACTGATGCTATGTGCTTGGACATCATCAGTGTCTCAAAAAGAGAAAGAATATGCAAATGTTCTGCAGAGATTTGTACATTAGACTCCTGGAGTCCTTCCAGGGAGGACCCCTCCCCACCTCTCCTCCCCTTCTTATAATTCAAGGGGCATTCTGGAATCAAACTCACCCTTTTCCAGTCTTCGTTTACATTTTCTCAAAGAACAGTCCTAATAATTCCTAAGTTGAGCTTGCCTTCTTTCACCATTGTGGCAAAGTGCAATTACAGTTTAAAGGGAATATTTATGTATATTAGTTAACAACATCATTGCAACTTATGGCTCACACATCAACACTTAATTAGTGTAAGCATAAGTGACATAATTGCTACAAGGCATGCATTTACTAGTAATGTGAGGTAATTTCATGCACTGTGCACATTTTAAATATCTGCTTTATACTCTGTCAGGCTGAATTTTTAAATCAATAAGGGATATTTACATGGATCAGAAAATGGTCTTCTTCCCTATTATAGACAAATATACTGTTTTGGCCTTTTGAAGCATTTAATACCCTACAGGATTTTTAAAAGCAAAAAAAAAAAAAGGTTAAAAATGGGCTGCAGACCCTGCCCTCAGGAATAAAGAGAACCCCTTAATGTGTATAGGTTTGTCCACATTAATTATATGTGTTGTCCTCCTTCATTTACAACTATTTACTATGCATTTAAATGTCTCTCTGGGCATCACAACTTGTAGCTTAGGAAAATTTTTATTAAATACAGTGCTTCTGTAAAATGAGGAGTTCCAAAGCCCCCCTCAAAAATCACAAGTACTCTTAAGAAATTAGGAAGAGAGGCCTTTCTAAAATGCACATTTCTTCAAAGCAACTCCCTCCAGACAATTCTCCAGCAGCTGCTCCTATGCTTCCTTGTCAAGTCCAAACCCCAGGCTGAGACAGCACCAGTCCCTTCCTGATGGGGCTCTCATCCGCCTTCTAACCCTCCAGTCACTCTGAGGATGGAGCTGTTTCCTCTCCCAGGCTATGGTCTCTTCCTGCCTGGGGTCCCCACTCTCCTCCCAGTGTCAGCTCATTACAGGTCCTGACTGCACGCTCCTTTCTCACCTCTCATGGCAAGGATCACACGGTTGGTGACTCAGGCATCTGTCTCCTGCACTAGATATCCGATAAAACTTAAATGATGAATTGGATTTTACTTAGCTAATCTCCATGTAACTACGGTGAAGACAGTTTCCAACAGAGGCAGGGCAGTGTAGTGAACAAGAACCTGGGCTTTAAAAGGAAATCAGTCCACAATTTAAGGTGATTTTTATGAAAATGCTTCTCTGTGCCTCAGGTTCCTACTATGTAAAATGGGGAGAAATGGCCTAAATGCCAATCTCATAGACTGGCTGACCCAAGTTGTAGACTTTGGACTCTGGACATGGATTTTTCCCACTTACCTAGTTTTCTGCTACCCAAGCCTATCTTTCCACCTGATTCTCATCTACAGGCTTGTCCTACCTCACACTCTCTTTCCCCACATCCCAGCCCCAAACAGCAACTAGGCCCCCTACCGCTCTGGAGCAAAGTTCCATTCACAGCAACACTATACTTCTAAATTACCTTTCCCCCCAAACAAGGAAAGCAATCAACACTCCGTCTAAAGAAAGAAGTGGCCTAGATTTAAGTTCTACCTCAGCTTCTATGTAAGTTATTTAGCAACTACTTAAGTACCAACTATAGGCATGCCTCGGAGATATGGAGGGTTGGGTTCCAGAGTGCCACAATCATGCAAATGTCAAATAAAGTTAGTCACATGTTTTTTTGGTTTCCCAGTGCATGTAAAAGTTAAGTTTACACTACATGTAGTCTCTTTGGCCTATTAAGTGTATAATAGCATTAATAACATCTCTTTGGTCTATTAAGTGTGTAATGCATTTTTTATGTCTAAAAAAAGTATGTATCTTAGTTTAAAAAAATACTTTATTGTTAATAAATGCTAACCATCATCTGAGCCTTCAGCAAGCCATAATATTTTTGCTGGTGAAGGGTCTTGCCGCGATGTCTATGGCTGCTGATTGTTGCTGAAGTTTGGGGTGGCTCTGACATTGTTTTTATTTTGACCACACTCTATGGCTTGTAGGACCTCAGTTCCCTGATCAGGGACTGAACCCAGGACACAGCAATGAAAGCACCAAATTCTAACCACTAGACCACCAGGGAACTCCAGGCAATTTCTTAAAATAAGACAACCATGAAGTTTGGCTGCCTCAATTGACTCTTGCTTTCACAAACAGATTTCTCTGTAGCAGGCAATGTTATTTGATAGCATTTTACCTGTGATAGAATTCCTTTCAAAATTGGAGTCCATCTTCTCAACCCTGCCACTGCTTTATCAAATAAGTTTATGGAATATTCTAAATTCTTTGCTGTCATTTCAAGAATCTTCATAGCATCTTAACCAGGAGTAGATTCCATCTCAAGAAACTACTCTCTTTGCTCATCCACTAGAAGCAACTCCTCATCCATTAGTTTTATCATGAGACTGCAGCAATTCAGCCCCATCTTCAGGCTCCACTTCTAATTCTCACTGTCTTGCTATTTCCAGGACATTTGTAGTTCCTTCCTCCACTGAAGTCTTGAAGCCTTCAGTCATCCATGTGGATTGGAATCAACTTCTTCCAAACTCCTGTTAATGTTGATATTTGGACCCCTTCCATGAATCACAAGTGTTCTTAATGGCTTCTAGAATGGTAAATCCTTTCCAGAAAGTTTTCAATTTCCTTTGTCTACATCCATCAGAAGAATCACTATCTATGGCAGCTATGGCCTTACAAAATGTATTTCTTAAATAATGAGACTTGAAGGTCAAAATGACTCCTTGATCCATTGGCTAAAGAATGAATGCTGTGTTGGCAGGCATGAAAACATTAATCTCGGTATATTTCCATCAGAACTATTGAGTGACCAGGTGCATTGTCAATGAGTGGTAATATTTTGAAAGGAACCTTGTTTTCTGAGCAGTAAGTCTTTAAGAGTTGGGCTTAACGTATTCAGTAAACCATAACGTCAATAGTGTTAGTCGCTCAGTCATGTCAGACTCTTTGCAACCCCATGGACTGTAGCTTACCAGACTGTCTGTCCATGGAATTTTCCAGGCAAGAATACTAGAGCAGTTAGCCATTCCCTTCTCCAGGGGATCTTCCTGACCTAGATATTCCCAATCCAGGGATCAAAGCCAGGTCTCCCACACTGAGGGCAGATTCTTTACCATCTGAGTCACCAGGAAAGCCTAATGTCAATAGATGTGCTATCATCCAGGCTTTGTTGTTCTGTTTATAGAACAAAACCAGAGTAAATTGAGCATAATTCTTAAAGGCGCTGGGATTTTCAGAAAGGTAAATGAATACTGGCTTCAATTCCTCTGAAGCTTTGAAGCCAGGAATTGACTTCTCCTCTCTAGCTATCAAAGTCCTGGATACCATCTTCTTCCAAGAGAAGGCTGTTTTGTGTAAATTAGCAATGTGTTGTTTACTGTAGCCACCTTAACTATCTCAGTTAGATCTTCTGGATAATTTGCTGGAGCTTCTGCATCAGCACTTTCTGCTTCATCCTGTAATTATTTTTTTCCCACTAGAGGATAATTGCTTTATAATGTTATGCTGTTTTCAGCCATATATCAACATGAATCAGCCACAGGTATACATATGCATACATACATCCTGTGCTTTTATGTTGTGGAAAGTTTCTTTCCTTAAACCTCATGAATCAACCTCTGTTAGCTTCAGAACTTTTCTTCTGAAGCTTCCTCACCTTTCTCAGCCTTTCATAAAATTGAAGGGTGTTACAGCCTTGTTCTGGATTAGATTTTGGCTTAAGGGAATATTGTGGCTTGTCTGACCTTCTATCCAGACCTTATCAGCAACAATACTATTTTATTTTCTCATAATTCACATGTTCACTATAGAAGCAATTTTAATTCCCTGCAAGAACTTTTCCTTTGCATTCATAACTTGGCTTAAATGTTTGGTGCAGGAGGCCCAGCTTTCAGCCTATCTCAGTTTTTGACATGCATTCCTCACTAAGCATAATGATTTCTAGCTTTAGATTTAAAGTGAGAGACATGTGACTCTTCATTTTACCTGAATGCTTAAAGGCCGTCGTAGGGTTATTATTAGGCCTAATTTCAATATTGTTGTGTCTCAGGAAATAGGGAGGCCTGAGGAGAGGGAGAGAGACAGGCAATGATGGCCAGTTGGTGGAGCAGTCAGAACACACACAACATTTATCAATTAAGTTCATTGTCACATATGGACATGGTTCATGGTACCTCAAAACAGCTACAACAATGACAGAGATCATGGATCACAGGTCACCATAACCAATACAATAATAATAGAAAGTGTGAAAATAGTGAAAGAACTAGCAAAATGTGACACAGGGACACAAAGCAAGCAAATGCTACTGGGAAAATGGTATCAACAGACTTACTTGACCCAGGGTTGCCACAATCTTCAATTTGTAGAAAATGCAGTTATCTGTGAAGCAAATACAATAAAATGCAATAAAATTATGTACTCCTGTTTATTTATTCAGGATGCAGGTGAGTAAAAGTCACCTCACAAAGTGCAAATGATTCCAACTGAGTCTGGGGCAGGTCTTGAACCTGTCTGAGGCTGTTTCTTTAACATGGAGACAATAAACCCCCCCCCTACTAATAGGCCTATGATGAGGATAATAAGAGAAAACAGGGATATAGTATAAACTGTAAAATGCTATGCAAATCAGGATTATAAAATGTTTATCCCTTCCCAACTGTTTTCCAATTTGAAGTCCATATGAACCTAGCAGTGAACATTGCTTAGCTAAATGATCTTTCCTCTACAGTTTCTATCTCTGGAGCAGGCAGTATTCCCCATAAGTTCAGATCTTCCTGCTTGACAGGCTAATGTGCTGCTGCCATCCCCCTGATATTAGTCTAATTCTGATTTGAGGCTACAGAAGTGACAAGTGAAGCTATTTTAGAGGTGCCTGGGGTCGTAAAACATTTTGAAAATTATTTTGCTGTCGAAGTCACATCAGAATAGATCTGCATGAAGATTCTGTGGTTCTGAACTGAACGTGAGGTGCCTTTCTGCTTATGCTCTGGAGAGAGCTGGCATGATGAACAGTGCCATCATCAGTCACTTTGCTGAAAACCAGAGAGGCCCACTCTGGGCCCACAAAGCCAGGGCCCTGGGGATTTGCTCAGCAGCTCTGAGGAAGCTTTGGAACCAAGAGTGCCTAGAGGATCCAGGAATAGGACATAAAACGTCTCTTGCTACCAAACGACACACTTTTTTAAGTGTCAGAAATGAATGTCTTTTTTCAACAGGAGAGATCCAGCAGCATCAAGGGGTGTTATCCATCTTGTACTTTCTCAAAGAATGACTGAGAAAACTTGTAAAAATCAGAATTGAAATTCTGTAGCTATTTATTCTTTTCTCTCTGTGCATTAAGCTGAGCTTTCCTCTTTAAATAATGATAGTAATAAGTCCAATGAATATGGGAGGACATTGACCAAAAAAAAAAGATAACTAACCATAGCTTTGAACTATGAGCTTTCAAATAGAGGAAGCCAGGAGGTATCATAGAGGTGTGTCACTTATGACCATAGATGGGAGAAGAGCATACAGAGAATGCAGGATGTGGGGCCAGAGTCTGTACTACAAACCTCAAGCCCATGAAGTTAACAACTTCATTTTCACCTATGTGTCTTTACAGGGTAGGAGATGTATATATACAAAAGATAAGCTCCACCTCCAAAGCACCAAAACAACTGAAAAGACAAAGGTAATTTCTAAATATTATCTTCTAAGCCTCACAAACCAGGGTGTGACATCCTGCAGGGTTAGAGCCCTATGTTATCCACTTCTGTATCCATCACATCACGTGGTCTCTATTCACAGAACATCATCCACAGGTGCATGTGGAATGAATGAACAGATAACTATGAGGGAAATAGAAAAAAAGAGGAAGGAAATGAAGTTAATACAAATGAACAAAGAAAAGACAAATTGCATAGAGAATAATTAGCACATAAAATTCATGGATAACAATGAGAAAATATGATAGCTTGTTCAGCTTAAGTTGTTTGGCCGATAAAAAGCAACACGGTGAGTCAAGTGCTTCGTCAAAGGAAGAGAAAATTACTGCAACTTGTTCTTCTTCCTGTACTTTGTCTATCTTCCTTCCCACTGTAGACCCTCTCTGGACACAAAGAAACGGAAACAAAAGTACCTTTCAGATAAAAATTCCTCTTGCATTTGATTAAGTTATCTCAATGGCCTGATTCCTGCAGCCTTCTTTAAACCCATAATTCTAGAACACAGGGGCTGAGATTATTCTGCCTATTGCCATCACTTAATTCTATGCACAAAGGTCATTCAAACACAGCGCCACCATCACAGAAGTCTGCCCCACTAATGCACTAGAAGGATTCAAAGTGGTGTATCAGATTCAGCAGCTTTCAGACAAAGAATATTATTTTTAATGCACTGTGGAAAAATAAGCATCAATGGTGCTTTTGACCTTAATTATTTGTGATAATAACTAGCTGAATAGAACCACATGGTCCTCAGAGCTGAAAGAGCATATTTCCACAAACCTCCATCAAGTAACTATTATTGATGATTCTAAACTTTTTCAATAAATATTTCAGAATATGGCAGAACCATGGTGTCAGTAGGAGACACACTCAGAATGTCCTCATGCATAGGGGCTATTATTTTCCTAGTTATATAAATGAAAGAGGTTTTATCCCCTTCTCAGTAGCCTGATCTATTTATGTCACAAACCTCCACTCAAAGATTTAATAGCTAAGAAACTGTTACTCCATGTCTTCTCTCAAACACATGAACAATTCTTGCCCTCCATTTACCTCATGTATATCAGACTATATCTGCCCACATCTTCAAAAGATTTATATCTAGGCCCTAAGGAAAATCTGCATAGGAACAAGGATAGGTCTAGATCTGGTATAGACTAGAAACTCTTAAGTTTCAATAAGTATGCTGCTGCTGTTAGGTCACTTCAGTCATGTCTGACTCTGTGAGACCCCATAGACGGCAGCCCACCAGGCTCCCCTGTCCCTGGGATGCTCCAGGCAACTGCAGTGGGTTGCCATTTCCTTCTCCAATGCATGAAAGTGAAAAGTGAAAGTGAAGTTGCTCAGTCATGTCTGACCCTCAGTGACCCCATGGACTGCAGCCTTCCAGGCTCCTCCACCCATGGGATTTTCCAGGCAAGAGTACTGGAGTGGGGTGCCATTATAGATGAACTTTAAAATAGGGCCAGCCCTTCTTGTATAACTTATCTGACCAGTTGGGCTTACCACTGGGTTTCCAAAACTCAAATTTACAATCACAATAAACATCTGTCAAGTTGCTTATAGATGAAATCAGACAACTATTTTATAAAAGTAACAATACGGTAACAATAACAATAACAATACCTATTTTACCTGTAACTTGTGTGTATCTTCAGGCTCTTCAGTGATGAAAATAAATACAACAGAATTCAAACTAGAAACTATTTCCAGAAGACAAAGGCTTAGGTCAAATGTATTTTATCTCTGATGGATCCAGAATCCTTAAAAACAAATGCTGGATATTTTGTACACTTCCATTTAGCCATGCCATGCTTCAGTAAATAGCAAGTGCTCTATAATCCTTACTGACCATTAGTGCATAAAGAATGAAAAGTTCTAGCCAGGCTTTTCAGGAAAATTGAGAAATGAAGCCAAGTTACAAAAGGAGAGCTACTGAATCACACAGATTGGCTCTCTCACAGTTCTGCACTTCACTCCTACAGACCTGATTCAGATGAAATTATCTCTGGCCGGGCAACTGCTCTTGCCTTCAAACAGCTTCCAGGAGAATGAACCAAAATATGCTTCATCTACAAAACAATTAAGTAGATACATAATCAGATTGACATCAAACCTCTTACCAGCCAGCCTGAATGCTAGAAGATAAAGATGCATTCAAAGTTGCACAACATTCTGGACCTAAAATTCTATGATACTAAATAATACTCAAAGCACAGAGAAAAATGTAAACGTGTATTTGGATTCTGTGCAGAATGTTGATAAACCAGCATTGTTCATGAATCTGACAAAAAATGAACACGTACTACAAATACAAAATGAAGTTGAAACTGAAAAAGGGAAGACACAGGATTCCAAAAGAAAAAAGTTACCCCAAGAGTGCAAGACACTTTGTGGGGCTAACAACTTTGAAGTTGTAAGCAAATTAAAAGAACAATGAGCCCAGATACGATAGGGAGTCAATATGTTCTAGGAGGGTTTTCTTTGAGAAGAAAGTATTGCTTATGCAAAAAATGAGATTGGATAATATTGGTAACATAGTATAAAAAGTCACTTTTATTTCAACAACCACTGGGCAAAAAAATGCAATAAGATAATAAATTCATTTATTAAAAGTCAACAAAAAAAGCAAAGACAGAAGAAAGAAGAGCTATCCAAAAAAGCCATTGTTTAAATATGAATCATGTTAAAAATGAAGCAAAACTGTAATAAAAGCAAATCCATTTGACTTTGACATTAGAAACATTCTTCCTCAAATGGCAATAATGTTATAATGTTGGACATAAAAAGAAGGAAATGCAATCCAACACCTTTATTTGAATTTGCGGTGAATAATATGTACATAGCCATAAAAACAAATAATATTTATTGGTTTTCAGCCTTCAGTAAAAGCTAAAGACCAAGCTCATAATAATTATGGTTTCAGAAAGGAAGGTAAATGTTTCACCATGACTATGTAAAATTAAAAGAAGAGCTGCCAGAAACTGGGAAGTGAAAGAGCAAAAGAGGTAATAGAAGGAAGAGCAGGAATATAAGTACGTGTATATATATAAATATATATATATACATACACACACGGATATATATATGAAATTAATCACAGGAAGGACTAAAAAAGAGCAGTGTATAAAAGCAGTTGGTTTGGGAGAGTGAAAATGAGGTTGAAGAATAATAAGGAGAAAAAATTATGTTTTTCATTTCAAACTCACCTCTGCTTACAAAAACTAAACAATACATATATCAAATAATCATGTTGTACACCTTAAATGGGAAATTCCCTGGTGGCCTAGTATGAACTTGAGCAAACTCCAGGAGACGGTGAGGGATAGGGAGGCCTGGGGTCCATGGGGTCTCTAAGAGTCGGACATGACTGGGTGACTGAACAACAATAACACCTTAAACAGGTGCAATTTATCAATTATACTTCAATAAAGCTGGAAAAATAAATGAACAAATATACATTGCATATTTCTTTTAAATAAATGATTTAAATAACATAATTAACATGGAAAGAAAAAGCATAGCATGACCTCAAATATATGTTTATGTTGGGTGTACATATGCTTAAGAAAAAGTCCCAAAAGATATATGCCAACTCATTCATGTCTATACATCTAGAAAATGGATTACTTGTGATTTGTCACTCCCTTCTTTACATCTTTAAAGACTGACTCTTCTTTTTTTTAACAATGAGCACATATCTTAAAAATAGAAAAAAAATTTTACTCTCAAAAATTAAATTTTAAAACTGTTCTTAATCTTATTATTAGTAAATAATAAAATACAAATATACTGCTTCTAGATTTTTAAATATTTTTAATATTTGAATATATTATTTAAGTGGAATCATTATACTATATATTAACCTTTTACATAAATGGGATTATACAGAACATAACATTTCTAAAACTATTCACCATACATTTGCTTACAACACATTCATGCCTCCATGTATCACAAACTAGCCAGAATGCTATTTTGCCCAACATGTCTGCTTTACCCAAAGGAGAAAATACTGAAGCCAAGAACCATGTTTTAATAATCCTGTAACCCCAATTTCTTGCACATCAAAGACACGTAGTGTGAATCGATCAATCTGAGAAAATGTTCACTATACTTTCCTGCTGTGTGCATAGTTACCAAACATTTCCCTTCACAAACACTGCGTTTGTGCACACAACAAAAGAAGCAGGGCAGCTATTTAACAACACAAGTCCCTGATGTTGTTTCCTCTTCCCTTTCTGACCACCTGGACAGCTAAAAGGGCTTTCCTTTCCTGCTTGATCATTCCACCTTTGCTAAAAGGTAACTTTCCAGCAGAAGGGCTTCTGTGGGTGTTAAAGGAGGCTCCAGCAGAGGGAACAGCCCTTCCCAACAAAGATCTCTGAGATTGTAGGAGAGTCTCTTTCCAAGAAGAGGTCCCCTTCCTTTCTGCTGTCAGGGCTCCATTGTTTGAGATTCACTCTACAATGTTCCTCGTTTCCACAATGAGGTAACAGATCAGACCCCCAATTTTAGTGAATGCTCACTCCCCAAATGCCTGCCCTCCTGACAGCAGCAGAGCAGACAGGCACTGTACTAGGCTCCCCTGAGTGACAATTACATCAGAAGAAAAGAGCTCAGAGGAGATAGGAAAGAAAAGAACGTAGGGAAGAAACAATGTCAGACTTCATAGTTTCTTCTACAGTAATCTGTCAAATGACTCCAAAACTGTACCAACTTTCCTATTGAAATCAAAAACACTTCATGGTTCTTTGGTTATAAAGCAAATTAGGACTAAATTTCCTATCCAGTTCTCAAGACTACTCAGAAAAGAATATGGGATATTTTAAAAATATTATAAAAAACTGCCTATTTTAACTCTGGTTTCAGGAACTGCACTTGAGGCAATGATAATTTTAAAGATGGTTAAAATATTTGTAAGTCAACATTTTACTGAAATGCAAACTTGGAGATCAATGCACAACCTACCAGATAAGGAAGAAAATGCTACCAGCATTTCAGAAGCTACCCTTTTATGACCCTGTCCAGCCAAAGGTAAATACCATGCTGAAAATTTATCACTATAGATCAGTTTTGCTTGTTTTTGAAAATTATGTAAATAAAACATTTTGCTAAATCAGGAAGAAATAAGGACTTACTCCCTCACCCCAAGTAAACTCTAAACAAACTTTATGAGTAATGATCGAACCTACATTCATCCACCTTGAAGATGGGAAAATGGGACTCAAAGAGAAGTGATTCAACAAACAAAGATCACATCCTCAGCTGAGTAAGTTACCAAATTGTGGAGTGGACCTAGATGTTCTCACTCCAAAACAGATATGATTTTCTCTATATCACATGGCCAGATGAATAAGTATGACATTACACTTCAAAAAATCATCACCCCACTTATGGTTCAAAAAATTTAGGATACTGAGTTGAGCAAATATTGGGTTGTCTTTCTTTGGAATGCATTATCTATTGGTGGCATCACAAGGCAAGATCTTGACTGGCATGTGTGGAAACCTGCATACAGGTATAGGTAATCTTTATATTATAATAAGAGTTTTGAGTCATTGGGCTATAACCAAGAAATTACTTTATTTCTTATCGTCACTCTTTCCAAGTTCACCATTGTTGAGTTTTCCCTTCCCAGTGCTTAAGGACATTGAAGCAGATCAATAGTTTTCTAGATACTTATAAAAACCCAGGAAAGCCTGCCGTGTTGCAGTTCATGGGGTCGCAAAGAGTTGGACATGACTGACTGAACAACAATAATAAAAACCCAGTCTAGTTAATATTTAATCTCATATTTAATTCAAAACTAACTACTTCTTATATCACAGACTAGATCGGAGGTTCAAGGAGCCTGATCTGCTTTTATATTCTTTTATATTCTTCCTTCTCCACCATGTCCCTGAATTGCAGAATGGGAAAATGTGGTGTACTTCTGGTAACTTCTTTCCCTTCTTTCCCCTTGATCTCAATCCTTAAGGTTGAGTCCTAGGAGGAGAAATAAAGGAGGCAAAAATATTCTTATGAAATGGGTCACCTGTCAGCAATGAGGAGGCATCGCTGGTCTCCCTCTGATGCAGTCTGGTTCTATGAAATGATGATGGCCCATGCCAATCTAGTAGCATATGCCAGGGTTCTCAACAGCAACACTATTTCAATTTTGACTTGGATACTTCTTTGTTGTATAGCCTGCCCTGTATATTGTTGGATGTTTAGCAGCATCTTTGGCCTCTACCCATTAGATACAATAGTGCTTCCTCTCAATTGTTACAACTAAAATTTCTAATTGTATCCTGGAGGACCAATTTACTCTTGTTGAGAATCATTAACAAAGATAGTATGTGTATGATTTAAGAAGCCCAACCAATGATGCTTACCTTCAAATCCTTCCCTGGGTTGTGTTATCCACTAGCTTGCCTAGATGTCACCTGGGCAGTCCAAGGATATCTGATGTATCCTTTAACCTCTATAGTCTTTTATGTGTAGCCATGCTAACAGTTGTGGTTCTCTTTTGATCTTTCCCAAACACATGAAAGTTAAGTAAAAATGCAGTCTTTAAAAATTCCAAAAAACAAGGCAACTTCCTCTGTATTCATGTGTGCTTAGTCGCTCAGTCAACTCTTTGTGACCCCATGAACTATAGCCTGCCAGGCTCCTCTGCCCATGAGGAGTCTCCAGACAAGAATACTGGAGTGGGTTGCCATGCTGTTGTCCTTTCCCCATTGCTCACTTTTGCCCATTTGCACACTAAAGCCCGATACCTATGTCATACAGACTATGACCGTATTTAGATATAAGGTATATAAAGAGATAAATTAAGTTAAAATGAGGTCATTAGGGTGGGCCCTGATCTAGTGAGACTGGTGTCCTTGTAAGAAGAGGAAATTTGGAAATAGGTACAGTACAGAGAAAAGGCCATGTGAAGACACAGGAAGAAGACAGCCATCTACAGGTCAGTAAGAGAGACCTCAGAAGAAATAACACCCTGCCAATGCTTAATCTCAACTTTCAGCCTCTAGAAACTATGAGACAATAAATTTCCACTGTGTAAGCCACCCAATCTGCAGTGCTCTGTTAGGACAGCGCTAGGGAACTAATACACATAGTCTTATTCTTATAACTTGGGCTGAATGAGAAGGGCAGGTTGCTTCTTATTAAGTTCTGGAGAGGTTTCTAGCCCAGTGTTGGGTGTCTCCATTTAAATAAAGGATACTTGGACCCTCTTCAACACTGAGCCATATTACCAATTCTGGAGAAACAGAAAAAAATCCCACTCACTAACATGTTACATATGCATCTATTTGGATTTTAATAGCACCCAAAAAGAAAGCCAGACTTTCAACACTACAAAGAGAAAAATAGCTCCTCTGTTGTCCTCTGCTGTCATACATCTCACCTATGTGAACCTGGGTGAAGGTTCTATGATGCCGTGACATGTCTGCCCGGTGATTTCATGGATGATTTACCAGAAACATGGCCAACTTGTGGAACTATCTATTTGCATTGCTGGCTGGGAAATTGTTTTCAAACACTGATCAAGGTCTGGATGGCATCCTTCTAAGCCAACATAAATCACTAGCTGAGTGCTCTTAACAATTCTAGGACAAGAAATGATCTTGGCAATCACCTAACCTAAGCCCTCATCTGATGTTTCAATGACTTCTTTTCACCTATGAACATGTTAGCCTATAGACAAAGCAGAATGCTTAAGCAATATAATTATGCTAGGATTCCATATGCATAAGCCCTATCTGGAGGGTAAGTGAAGCCATATGCATATTCATACCTAAAGTCCTATTTTTTAAACAAGCTGGTCTTCAAGTTTCCCGGCTGAAAAGGAAAACACTGTTGATATTCCTAGTCACTTCCCTCAGCATTTTGCTGGCCCATGCTTCATCACATGACTGGGATCAGTGAGGTGTAAATAGAACATAGAGTAAAAAGAGGACACCACAAAAATCTGGTTGATCAATCTTAGCCTGGAACAAATACTTAACTGGATATTTTACCTTGGGCAAGTTCACTGGCAAGTTGATTTTCAGTTTCTTCATCTTAAAACAAGGAGATAAAAGTAGACTCATAAGTGTTGCTTTAAGTTTTAAAATTCCTCAAATCTCACTATATGTAGATGGAGAATATACTCTCCATCCTATCCTTTCCTGCTCATATAATGTTGACTGCATCCTTCTGAGAAATTTCTTTATATTACCTAAGTCTCTACAACGATCTTACACAGACCTTTCCTCTCCAGGTGATCCTTTGAAATATCCTTGAAGTTGCAGCCAACTGTCACAGGGTCTGCAAGGGGGTCGGGTAGTATGTTAGTTTTCTCCCACTATAACAAACTGCCACAAACACAATCACTAAAAACAACACAAATGTATTATCTCACAGTGTACAGGTCAGAAGTATAAGCTAGCTCAACTGCTTTTTCTCATCAAGGTTTCACAAGGCCAAAATCAAGACATTGGCTAGTTTACACCCTTACTGACAACGCAAAGATTGTTTTTCCCTTGTAACTTAATACATAGGTTCTAGGAATTAAGGCATGGACATTTGGGGGAGCCACGATTCTCCTGATGGGATGAGAATGAAAAGGAGATTGGAGGCACAGAAACAACTTTCTCCATAGTACTGATCTGCCTAGGGTTTTTCTTTTCTTTAATTCAACCAGACACTTAAAATATTAACTCACATATAATGTGCATTATTACATGCATGGTACTTTACTTGTATTTAAATGTATTAACTCATTTAATCCTCATAAAGTTGTATGCAGTAAATCCTATTGTTATCCCCATCTGACCGTGGAGGCAACTGAGGCTCAAATTTTAAATACCTTGTCCACACAGTTTATTAAGTAGAAGAGCTGCGATTTAAGCCCAGTTTCTGTGACTCCCAGAATTATACCCCTTGACATTTTATAGCTGAGAAGTCAGAGGCTTACAGAACTCTTTTAGCTTCCCCAACGACACGTAGATGGTTAATGAAAGTGTCCAAAATGAAATCAGATACTTACAAGTCTGTGTATCTGGCTCTCCTGGGCCCACATCTGCCTGATGCCCTGCAGTCAGAGTTGATCTAACCATACATGTGTCCTTACTTCACTAGCTTTTATTAGTCTTTTTTCCACATCTCTGAAAGTACACGTTCTTTCATGGCCAAAGCAGCTTTTAAAATATTGGCAGATTTTTTAATACTATAAATGCTATACTTCATAATGCTTAAATATAAATTCAATAGAACTAGGATTTGGAACTTAGACCCCCATAATCAACTTCCAACACAGTAGGTAGGAAAGAGGGTAGCTATCTGGGCCCAAAGGAAGTGGAAGAAGGATAGCTCACCAGGAACTGTGTATGAATGACTAGAGTCTGTAATATCCACTCTCTGTTTTATCTGTTTCTTGTTCAAGCATGTAAATATGCAGGCAGCCCTAAAACTGCTATAGCCCACTGTATAACTGGTAATACACCATAATAAAGATTTATTCATGCTGGATATTAATATAGAGAACAATTAATAGCTCTTTTCATAATTCATTGATGGGGTATTTTGAAACTTTACTGAAGTTTCTTCCAAGTATGGATATTGAGATCATGGTCAATTCTGTGAAGAATACGATTTCAGACAAATTTAGAAAGCTCAGGAAGTTACTGTGTAAGACTCACTTATTCAATATCTTTAAAGAATAAAATATTGCATAAATTAAGAGTTCACAATTAATATTTGACATAAATTATTTGTGATTATTCTCATATAGTTAATAAGTTAAAAATTATCTTTACATAGATTTTCTCATATAATCACCCAAAGCAGTTCTTTTGAGATAGGTATTATTATGTCCAACATACACATGAAACTAGGGTCTAGAAAGTGATAAATAGCTTATCCCAAATCAGACAATGGAAGAGGCAGAATCCAGAATTCCAAACCGCATCTCTCTGATGCTAGAGCCCACACCCTTAGTAATTTCACTGATGCTTAATCAATATCTTCTTTAAAGCCAACATTTTTAAACAAGTTTCAAATTATTTTTTAATCTCAAATTCCTATCTTTTGAAGCAATGGCTCTCAAACATAATTTAACAATTGTAGCAATATATCTAAAGGTGCAGATAACAGTCTTCTGTTTACTTCCAGGTTTGGGACCACTTTCTAGTAGAGATTGCTAAAAATTTGACCACTTCGTAAAATGGAATGCTTCTGCATATTAAAGACTTTAAATACTTCTATTTTTTAATAGCTTAATGTTCATACCCTTCTTTGCACTCAGTCACCCAGTCATGTCTGGACTCTTTGCAGTCGCATGGACTGCCAGCCAGGCTCCTCTGTCTATGGAATTTTCTGGGCGACAATACTGGAGCGGATTGCCATTTCCTACTCAAAGGGATCTTCCCTCTTGCATCTCCTGAGTTGGCAGATGGATTCTTTGTCACTAGCGCCACCTGGGAAACCCATCCTTTTTTATCTAATCTTTTCAAAATGTCTTGTCATATTCTTTTTAATTTGCTAAACAGAACTAAGATTCACTTCAACCAAACATGCCAGGAGGTCAGACAGAGAAATTTAATGAAGAAATATGGTTTAGCCAAACTTTAACTGCTCCAAAAAATAAGGTGTGACAAACTATTAATTATAAAATGCTGATATCATTGCTCTGTTATATCTAGCATGAAGGCATTGGGATAAAGTTAAATAGTATACTTCACATTAGCTACGTTAGCAGGAACTAAGAGATCTGTCCAAAGTCTAATTACCTGAGACATTCTGTTTATTCATATTTATATACAAATGTGTATGTGTTCTGATTTTATAATAGATTCTGCTTAGCAAAGATTTCTCTCTCAATTTACCACTAAAATACCTTTTTAAAGTGGAAAAATATAAAGATCTCATGAGTGCATCAAAATTAAAATGGAGCCTTAGACTACTAGCAGAATCTTAGAAGACATTTCACTTATTAATAGCAATGAATGGAAAATTTCCGATGGTAGCTGACCTAGACTAGTAGAAGTAAAGTTGACTTGCAGAAGTGGAGAAGGCTTTATTTCTTCCCCATAGTCTATCTGGTTTAGAATCCCAAAACCCAGATACACCAGGATATGAATGGATTGGTGTCAGTCTGCTCAAATGATGGGCTTTGAGGCTAGTGTACTGTTATTCCTTCCCCATCATCAGCAAAAGTCTCTGCTGTAGCCATTCAGTATTTGTTATTCCTCTAAAACAAGACAGAAGTTAAGGGAAGATCAGAAGGTTAGGCCCAAAGAAGGGAAGAAGAGATCCCAGCATGAAGGGCTGGGTCAGACAGAGCACAAGTGAAGACAACAAAATCTAAGGCTTGCTGGAGAAAGGGGAGGAGATGAGATGGAAGATCTGGTAATGGACTAGACAGCTTTTAACCATAAGTAACCAGAAAGCTATGGAAGTTCTCCAAGACTACATCCAGGGGTAGAAAAAGAAACTCTGACAATGCATTAATGAGCAAGACACAAATCCATCATATGTATCTATCCACTAAACTGACACTTTTCGATTAACTGGGTTTTCCTTTCAAGAATGAAAAAAATGTTGCCTCCCATTGACCTTCTTGGAAGAGGAAGAGATACAGTGGAATAAAGTTGTGGCCTCATGAAAAAGGAGTACAAGAAAAAAAGCTAACCCAGGAAACAAAGTTTATAGCAACTGCTTCAAAATTAACTTTAAAATT
>NW_011494870.1:1389500-1396184 GCF_000754665.1 Bison bison bison | reverse complement strand
ATTAAGGAATTGGATAAGTTTGGCAACATAGTAAAGAAATGAATACATCAAGGCAATTAGAAATTCTAGGTAATACAGAGTACACTTAAGAAAGTTACAGTATACATATGCTGCGATCAAAAACACGAGACACAGTTTTGAACAACTAATGCTGCTGCTGCTGCTGCTGCTAAGTCGCTTCCGTCGTGTCCGACTCTTCGCGACCCCGTGGACTGCAGCCCACCAGGCTCTTCCATCCATGGGATTCTCCAGGCAAGAACACTGGAGTGGGTTGCCATTTCCTTCTCCAATGCATGAAAGTGAAAAGTGAAAGGGAAGTCGCTCAGTCATGTCTGACTCTTAGTGACCCCATGGACTGCAGCCCACCAGGCTCCTCCATCCATGGCATTTTCCAGGCAAGAACACTGGAGTGGGTTGCCATTTCCTTCTCCAATGCATGAAAGTGAAAAGTGAAAGGGAAGTCGCTCAGTCATGTCTGACTCTTAGTGACCCCATGGACTGCAGCCCACCAGGCTCCTCCATCCATGGGATTTTTCAGGCAAGAGTACTGGAGTGGGTTGCCAGTGCCTTCTCCATGAGCAATTAATAGTAGATAAGAATTCATTTGACCTTCTGAGGAATTTTCTCCTTCAAGCAACACTGTTTCAGCGGCATAGGGTGTCATCTCTTTCTCTAGGAATGGAATTGTGCTAACTGGTTCCAAACTGCAAAATATTTACATAATCATAATATTGGAAATCCTATTTAGTGGTTTTCAATGTGCAGAATTAACCTAGAGAGAAATTACAGAAGACTTAATTATAGACAGACATTGTAAAACCTGACAATGGAAAAGCAATGGCTTAACTGACAGAATTAGAGATATGGGGTAGAGAATGGAGGGGCTGAAATATTTGGGTCTTAAGAAGTGGGGGATTATTGTGTCAATTATAGCTCCGTAAAGCTTGAAAAAAGTGGAAGATTCAAAGGAATTCTAAATGTGGTGGATTAAAAGACAAAATAAATTACTTTACAACAGTACCTCATAAAATAATATAAAATGTAATTAAGAAAACAATATATAAATTGAAAAACACAGAATAGTATCAAAAATTGGAAGAAGACAGAAAACATAGGGGGAGATGGTATAAATAAGAAAAATCCCTCATCTGTGGCATGTAGTCAATGGTTAGTGCATTAAAGCTTTACTTCAGTCTAGAGTTTTTATCTCATCTTAGAAATATGCAATAAGCATTATTAAGTTGGAAATTTAAGTTGCTTTTAGCATGTCACAGCTCTAAATAATGCTGTGATGAAAATCTTTGGACTTAAGTATGTGTATCATTTTTATTATTTCTTCAGGATTTTTTTTTTTTAGAAATTATCAGACTAAAGGAATATGACCCTCATGGTCATATTACCAATTGAGAGATAGTTATATTTATACCTGGATATGGCTACTATGGAAAGACTAAAGACAATTTTTTATGCTTTTTAAACTTTTTTTTTTTAATTTTGAGGTATTTGACTCACATGCGGCTGTAGGAAATAACAGAGAGATTTCCCACATTCTTTACCCAGTTTCCCTCAGTTGTAATACATTGCAAAACTACAGGACACTATAAAAACCAATCAACACTGATACAATTTACTGACATTCACTTTTAGTTGCACTCCTGCGTGTGTGTGTGTGTGTGTGTGTGTGTGTGTGTGTGTATACTCAGTCTCATGCAATTTTATCACAGATGTAGGTTCAGGGAACCACCACCACTGTTAAGACACAGAACGTTCTACCACCACAAGGATTCCTCGTGTTACTCTTTATATAATTACACTCACCTCCCTCTTTCCTTCCTTTTACCTAACTCCTGACAACCACTAATTTGTTCCCTGTTGCTATCATGATGCCATCCCTGGTGGCTCAATCAGTAAAGAATCTGCCCACAATGTGAGAGACCCAAGTTTGATCCCTGGTTTGGGAAGATTCCCTGGAGGAGGAAATGGCAACCCACTCTAGTATTCTTGCCTGGAGAATCCCAAGATAGAGGAGCTTGGAGGGCTACAGTCCATAGGGTTGCAAAGAGTTGGACATGACTGAAGCAACTTAGCACGCACACAAGCATTGCTATCATGTTGCCATGTCAAAAATGTTATATAAATACAATCATATAGTATTTAACCTCTCGGGACTGACTTTTTACACTCAGCATAATTCCCATGGAGATCTATCCAAGTTGTTGCATCAACTGTTTTCCCCTTATCCCTGAATAATATTCCATGACACAGTTATAAATCAGTTTATTTAACCACTAACCCATTAACTAAGAGCCGATACAAAACACTTATTAGAGTGTTTGAACTTGTTCACTTTGTGAAAAAAGATTTGTCAACCTACATAAAGACATTTACTTTGGCCAAGTAAAAGAAGTTCAAAAGAATGGAAGAAAGTTCAAAAGAATGAAAGGAGTTAGAAACTGTTAAAGCATTTGTTGAATGTTTATCATTTAGTTTCCAAAGTAACCCTAGACTTGATATTACACCCATTATACTATTAATAAAAGCAAGGCTCACAAAGTTTAAATGAATTCCCACAGCTACTAACTAGTTGACCTATGACTGAAATCCATGTTTTTCCCACCTTAAATCTATTCCATCTGGCCTTCATTACACCACACTGACTATGACGTCACAGGAAGACACCAACAGGACACCTTGGATAAGAGACATTATCCATCTTGGATGAGTAGTGAAGTCAACACAAGTGAGCTGGGAGAACAAAAATTCAATTGCCTTTCTGCCCGGTTATCTTGACCACTGTGATTTTTCTGTCCCCAGATTCTTTTGCTTAACCTCCTTGAAACCCAGATTATATGCCCAAAGTTATCCTACTCCTAAAAAGGCAAAAAATACAAATCAAAAAAAAAAGAAAAAGACTTAACCAGAATACAATGAATAAAGATGTTAGAATCAAAGGGGGTTATTGTGGCAAAAATGGTAGACCAAAGAAATCTCTGCTAACTCCTGCTCCTGGAAGGAATTAAGTACTTGAGGATAAAATAGTCACCCTTCTATTCCTCCCACGTGCTGCCATGGTAGTGCTCCATAATTTTTTTGTCACAAGCATCCAGATAAATCACTAAAACCACTACCTCTCCCATCAAGTTGATTTCAAATGACACCAGAGCACTGAGGTGGGGTCGCAGGACTGTCTCTCTACTAGCTTCTTCTGTGTGGCCATGCCACCACCCACCCTCGGAGGAGACTGCATCTTGCTTACTAGACAGAGATAAATTCCTCGCTGGCATGCTCATCAGACACTAAGCCAGACCCATCTCTTTCCCCCTCTCATTTCCTCCCTCACCCCAGTTATTTATAGAGATCACAGGTGAATCAGGGGAAATTATTACAGAGCAATGACTGCTGAAAGGCTGGAAGCTAAGGAAGATGGATTATCATGGCTCTGACATGATTTGTATGGATTTCCAAAATTAAGCTGTTCGCTTTAGAGTGACCACCTTCCTCCCGCCCTGGGCTTCGCAGCTGCCCTGGTGATAACCTTCATCTGCACTTGTGAGCCCAGAAAGCTGAGCACGTTTCCCATTACCTTTCAAGCGAGTGTGTAGGGTTCTTCTGGCCCCTTAGTAATAGCAGGGCTGTGAGTGAACAGAGTGATAAACACCTACTGTGAGGGATGTAGCATGAACAGATCTCATCACCTGCCATTAGCTCCCAATGAATAATGCAACACATTCTCCGTGGCAGGTGTCAGGGGTGGGAGGGAGACTTGCTCCCGTGAATGCTCTGGTGAGCATTTCAGCACAGAGTAAGATATGAGAGCAACAGATACATGTGACAAAATTACACAAGCTATTGTGTCTTAAAAGAAAGGGAACTTTTTACTTTCACAAATACCTGACAGGTTTTCTTTCTTTCTTTCTCTACCCTTACAGTTAGGGTAGGGTAATGCTGCCTTTTCTTAAATTTTTACCATTCTAATATGGACCCCTTGCAAAGGGATAGTTTCTCTTTGATTGCATTGCTCAGATAATAGCACATTTTTCTGTCAGTTTCAATACTTTCTATGCTTTGTATATCTTGGTCTTGATTTGCATAGGTGAACCTCTATTGAATTTTTATTAAACTTTATAGGTTTGTGTTAAATAGACATATCAAATATGAGCAAATGCAATCATTTCTGCATACATATACCCCCATGTGCATACACACACACACACACACACACACACGCACATTAAAAGTGGTAATTTTTGGCCCAAGAAATGGATAGCTAACAGGTTTGTTGCCTTTGAGAATCTGTCCAAAGGGAATAATATAACATCAGACCAGCAGAATCTAAGACAAAAATGGGATCCATTATCGGTTAATCACAGCACACAAATTCATCTATCTGAGAGCCACAAATTGAGGTAATTTGTAGCCTCAGATCCCAACATGGGGAAAACTTCTGACTAAATTTGGTCAACTTTGCTCAAGACTAGCACAGTTTCAAAGCATCAGAAATGGTTTTGCCCTTTTCAGCCAGCTGTCATATAGCTTCCAATATGACCAGACATGAGAATTAAATTCTAGGACTAATTAGCCATGACTCTTACCCCTACATTTCACATTTTCTGAGGCCAAAATGCCAAATCTTCTTGTTGTATTGACCTTCACCATTTTAAGTGAGAAGGAACATTTTTTTAAAGTCCTCTGGGTAATATTTCGTAGAGAATTTTTAAATGTGGTACATACCCCTACCACTAAAACAGTCACTGAAGAACACATAGCAACAGACTTTCGCCTACACCTAATTCTGTATCTGCCCTTGTCAAGGGAGCAAATGAAGCCCCAGACTTCCCCTGCCACCACCACGGTAACGAAGGGGAAAGGTCTGGGACAGGCCGCAGCACCACGGGAAATTAAAGCAAACCTTGCCTTTGACTCTGATAGCTGTTTTTCTCTTCAGAGTAGAGGAGAACTGTGCCACTTTTAGGCATCATATAAAGTTATAAATCTAAGATTTTCATATTAACTCCCCTCTCTAACTTATTTTGGGTGTTGACACATAATCAAAAAACTATTTCTTGGGGTGAAATAGTTACCACTTAAACATTTAGGGAAAACAAATAATAAATCACCTAGTAATCTCCTGAAAGTGGGGTTTCAAATACAGAAATTCTAAATTCTATACGGATTTCATGAAGGAAAGTAACAACAAAAATTAAGGTTTTGGTGTGTAAAGTAATATATTATACTATAAGACTTCAAAGACTATAGAAAAATAAAGATAACAAAATAAAAATTATCCTGTGTTCATTCACCTGTTGATATTTTAGTGCATATCATTTTGAATTTATATATATATATGTATGTGTGTGTGTACACACAGAGTCTTTTAAAAATAATTATACTATGAAAAATACTTTCATCATATCTCTCTTAATTCACTGTGGAATATCTTTCCTTTTCAATAATTATGAGTATGCACAATCTTTGAATTCAGTTTATTTAAATTAAAAAATGAAAATAGTTCACTCACTTCTACCACCACCAGCCCCTTAACTCTGGCAACACCAATCTGTTCTCTGTACCTATAAGCTTGGTTTCTAATTTTTTTTTTTCACATATAAGAGATCATATAGCATTTACCTTTCTCTCTAATGCTCACTGTATGTCATTCTGGCCATTATTTTTCAGAATCAACACCTTGAAAAGGGTGATTACACTTAGTTGACACACATGGAGCTGATCCAGAGAAATGGGTACATATAGTCAACAGCTAGGGACATCTTTCTTTTACCTGGTTAACCCAAGAAACTGGGATCCATATGCTGCCTTCAGCTGCCCAGTAATATCTAGGTTAGTCTCGACCTCCATACCTCCCAGGCCCTTGTAAGAAAATATATCAGAATCCATTGATTCATTTGACAGTATCTTTGAAGCACATAAGATGTGCCAGGAATGCAGCTAAGTGCTGGGGCTGATCATGTCCCTGCCCAAAGGAGGATTACATTCCAGTAGGGAAAACAGGCAGTAAATAATTAACCAAATAAACAAACAAGTATGTAAGCATTGTGATGATCACTATAAAGGCAATAAAAATGAATTGCTAATGAAAAACCAGGAAAGGGGTCTACAGTAGTGAAATCTATCAGAGAAGACCATGTAAGAGTGGACACTTGACCAGACAGTAAGGAAGATACACAACAGACTGGTTCCAAATAGGAAAAGGAGTACATTAAGGCTGTATATTGTCACCGTGCTTATTTAACTTATGCAGAGTACATCATGAGAAACGCTGGGCTGGAAGAAGCACAAGCTGGAATCAAGATTGCTGGGAGAAATATCAATAACCTCAGATATGCAGATGACACCACCCTTATGGCAGAAAGTAAAGAGGAACTAAAAAGCCTCTTGATGAAAGTGAAAGAGGAGAATGAAAAAGTTGGCTTAAAGCTCAACATTCAGAAAACGAAGATCATGGCATCTGGTCCCATCACTTCATGGCAAATAGATGGGGAAACAGTGGAAACAGTGGCTGACTTTATTTTTCTGGGCTCCAAAATCATTGCAGATGGTGATTGCAGCCATGAAATTAAAAGACGCTTACTCCTTGGAAGCAAAGTTATGACCAACCTAGATAGCATATTCAAAAGCAGAGACATTACTTTGCCAACAAAGGTCCGTCTAGTCAAGGCTATGGTT
>NW_011494870.1:1375195-1389400 GCF_000754665.1 Bison bison bison | reverse complement strand
GTTTTTCCTGTGGTCGTGTATGGATGTGAGAGTTGGACTGTGAAGAAAGCTGAGCGCCAAAGATTGATGCTTTTGAACTGTGGTGTTGGAGAAGACTCTTGAGAGTCCCTTGGACTGCAAGGACATCCAACCAGTCCATCCTAAAGGAGACCAGTCCTGGGTGTTCATTGGAAGGACTGATGCTAAAGCTGAAACTCCAATACTTTGGCCACCTGATGTGAAGAGCTGACTCATTGGAAAAGACCTTGATGCTGGGAGGGATTGGGGGCAGGAGGAGAAGGGGACGACAGAGGATGAGACGGCTGGATGGCATCACCGAATTGATGGACATTCATTTGGGTGAACTCTGGGAGTTGGTGATGGACAGGAATGCCTGGTGGGCTGCGATTTATGGGGTCAGACAAGACTGAGCGACTGAACCGAACTGAAGGAAGATAAGCTGTGCAAGTCCAGCTTCTCCAAGAAGCAGAAGCCAAGATAGGGTTAAAGGTTCAAAGAATATTAACAGCCCCTAGAAGCTGGAAAGGTAAGGAAATGAATTCTCCTCTAGGGCCCCAGAGAGGAACTCAACCTTGCTGACACTTTGATGTTAGCCTCAGTTCAGTTCAACTTCCCTGGTCACTCAGATGGTAAAGCATCTGCCTACAATGCCGGAGACTGGGGTTCAATGCCTGGGTTGGGAAGATCTCCTGGAAAAGGAAATGGCAACCCACTCCAGCTTTCTTGCCTGCAAAATCCCATGGACGGAGGAGCCTGGTATACTACAGTCCATGGGGTCACAAAGAGTCGGACAGGACTGAGTGACTTCACTTTCAGTTCAGTTCAGTTGCTTAGTCATGTCCAACTCTTTGAGACCCCCATGGACTGCAGCATGCCAGGCCTCCCTGTCTGTCACCAACTCCAAGAGCTTGCTCAAATTCATGTCCATCAAGTCGATGATGCCATCCAACCATCTCAAACTCTGTCATCTCCTTCTTCTCCTGCCTTCAATCTTTCCCAGCATCAGGGTCTTTTCCAATGAGTCAGTTCTTCACATCAGGTGGCCAGAGTATTGGAGTTTCAGCTTCAATATCAGTTCTTCCATTGAACACCCAGGACTGATCCCCTTTATGATGGACTGGTTGGATCTCAAGAGTCTTCTCCAACACCACATTTCAAAAGCATCAATTCTTTGGTGCTCAGCTTTCTTTATAGTCCAAATCTCACATCCATATATGACTACTGGAAAAACCAGCCTACTGAGACACATTTCAGACTTTTGACCTAGGAAACTATAGGATATTAAATTTGTATCATTTAAGCCCAGTAAGTTTGTGGTAACTTGTCACAGCTATTATGGAAATATATACCACACACAAGGTATGGAGAGACCTCTCCAAATAGACACAAAGTAGAAAGATATTTGTGTCTCATATTAATGCTTACCAAAGGATGACCTCAGCCTAAAAGGATTTTAATAACTGGATTGATAGCATAACCTGTTCTGTGAATTACCATTGACTCATTTCACTAGTTACTCCTGTCACTCCCAATGGGCTCATGAGCAAAGTAGCCATGACAGTAGTAATGGAGGTTATGAAAGGGTTCAGCAATATGGATATCCACCTACAAAATTAATGGTTAGGTCTACATACCCTAAGAAAGTATGTAGTATAAGGCTCAAAATTTGGAAAGATAACCATTTGATAAGTCTGCTGCTGCTGCTGCTAAGTCGCTACAGTCATTCCAACTCCGTGCGACCCCATAGATGGCAGCCCACTAGGCTCCTCTGTCCCTGGGATTCTCCAGGCAAGAACACTGGAGTGGGTTGCCATTTCCTTCTCCAGTGCATGAAAGTGAAAATGAAGTCACTCAGTCTTGCCCAACTCTTAGCGACCCCACGGACTGCAGCCTACCAGGCTCCTCCGTCCATGGGATTTTCCAGGCAAGAGTACTGGAGTGGGTTGCCATTGCCTTCTCCTCCATCCATTATCAAATAATCCCTTTGACTAGTTTCTTTACTGATTCACTAAATAGATATGTAGGAGTTTTTTTTTTGGTTTTGTTTTTTTTTTAAGCATTAGATAATAAAAAGAACTTTGGTACACTGAAAACATATTTTAAGACTGTTCTTTATGTACAATAATTATCCTGAACTCTAAAGCAGACTGTGGTGTTGGAGAAGACTCTTGAGAGTCCCTTGGACTGGAGATCCAACCAGTCCATCCTAAAGGAAATCAGTCCTGAATATTCATTGGAAGGACTGATGCTGAAGCTGAAACTCCAATACTTTGGCCACCTGATGTGAAGAACTGACTCATTGGAAAAGAGTCTGATGCTGGGAAAGACTGAAGGCAGGAGAAGAAGGCATGACAGAGGATGAGATGGTTGGATGGCATCATCGATTCAGTGGACGTGAGTTTGAGTAAACTCCAGGAGTTGGTGATGGACAAGGACAGCACTCCAAGCCTGGAGTGCTGCAGTCTATGAGGTCACAAAGAGTCAGACATGACTGAGTGACTGAACTGAACTGAACTAAGGCACATGATAAGCATTAATCAATTCAGAAAACCATAAACCAGTAATTTATGAAATTACTCATAAATTTTTCCTGCATCAATTTTATGTGGAACAACCCATTCATTTAACATCTCTTAGAAATAGGAACTAGATGGCTGGAAGTGGTTGGAATTTTGGTAAAAATATGCCTAATGTCATTGGTAACATCTAAATATCCTTCCTCCTGACTCCTGTGGTTCCAGTCAATGTCCAAATTGGTTTTCAGCCTTCTAATCAATTCTGTAAACCATATGTAGTAGGAAGCTTCTAAAATGGATCCCAGTGACTGTCACCTTCTCATATTAATGTCCCTGTGCAATTCCTTTCCCTCATATATAGGTTAAACCTTGGGACTTACTTCTAATGAGCAAAAACGGCAAAAGCAATGGGATATTCCTTTTTAAATTATGTTATGTAAGATCATGACTTCCATCTTTCTCCCACACTCTGTCTCTCTCTCTTTCTGCCTCTCTGCACTTCCTCACTCCAATGAAGTGAGCTGCCACCTTGTAATCTGCCCAACAGAGAGGCCCACATAGCAGGAAACTGAGGGAGGCCACAGCCAGCTGAGAAACCGAGGCCCTCAATCCAACAGTCCTTAAAGAGCTGAACATTGCTAACAACTATGCAGCTGAGTTTGAAAGTAGACTCTTCCCCATCTGAGTCATAGGATTTCTGTGTACCTGGCCAGCACTTTGAATATAACACTGCAAAGAGATCTTGAGCCATAGAATCTTGCTAAACCATCCTCAGATTCCTGGGCCACCAAATCTGTGAAATAAACAATTCAGTGGCTCCCTGGAGCAAGTTATCTACTCCACATGTTGCATTTGAGGATGCAGGCTGAGGAAACAGTAGCTAACTGGGGTATATCCTCAGAACATCAAAAACTGAAAGACCAAGCCCAGACACACAAGTACATTTCAACCTTTGGCTAATATCATGTCTGCTAACATTTCATTGGATGAAACAAGTCACGTGGCCAGCCCAAAGTCAAGAGGTAGGAATGTATACCCTGTCTCCCATAGGCTATGGCAAAGTTATGGACACATATAGCTACTCCAAGGCCATAAATTATTAGGGTTAATTCTTCAATCTACCACACATCCAATAACTTTTCTTAAATTATCTAAGATTGCTTTCTGTTTGTTTGCAACCAAGAATTCTTACTGATACAATGTATCAGAGTACAAAGAAGCAGGCAATGGGGAAAAACTATAAACAGTATGTGGGCCCAATAATAATGACCATTTAAACCATGGCATATTCATGAATGAAGTCAATAATGTGACATTTTAAAAAATACATTTGATGTATAATATTATGCTAGTTTCAGGTGTACTACATAGTGATCAAAGGCTAATAGAGTTCTGCCAAGGAAATGCACTGGTCATAGCAAACACCCGCTTCCAACAACACAAAAGAAGACTCTACACCTCGACATCACCAGATGGTCGACACTGAAATCAGATTGATGATATCCTTTGCAGCCAAAGATGGAGAAGCTCTATACAGTCAGCAAAAACAAGACCAGGAGCTGAATGTGGCTCAGATCATGAACTCGTTATTGCCAAATTCAGACTGAAATTGAAGAAAGTGGAGAAAACTACTAGACCATTCAGATATGACCTAAATCAAATGCCTTATGATTATACAGTGGAAGTAAGAAATAGATTTAAGGGACTAGATCTGACAGACAGAGTGCCTGATGAACTATGGATGGAGGTTTGTGACACTGTACAGGACACAGATATCAAGACCATCCCCAAGAAAAAGAAATGCAAAAAGCCAAAATGGCTGTCTGAGGAGGCCTTACAAATAGCTGTGAAAAGAAGAGAAGTGAAAAGCAAAGGAGAAAAGGAAAGATATACCCATTTGAATGCAGAGTTCCAAAGAATAGCAAGGAGAAATAAGAAAGGCTTCCTCAGTGATCAGTGCAAAGAAATAGAGGAAAACAACAGAATAGGAAGGACTGGAGATCGCGTCAAGAAAATTAGAGATAGTAAGGAAACATTTTATGCAAAGATGGGCTCAATAAAGGACAGAAATGGTATGAACCTAACAGAAGCAGAAAACATTAAGAAGAGGTGGCAAGAATACACAAAAGAACTGTACAAAACAGATCTTCAAGATGCAGATAATCACGATGGTGTGATCACTCACCTAGAGCCAAACATCCTGGAATGCGAAGTCAAGTGGGCCTTAGGAAGCATCACTACAAATAAAGCTAGTGGAAGTGATGGAATTCCAGTTGAGCTATTTCAAATCCTGGAAGATGATGCTGTGAAAGTGTTGCACTCAATATGCCAGCAAATTTGGAAAACTCAGCAGTGGCCACAGGACTGGAAAAGGTCAGGTTTCATTCCTGATTCATTCCAGGAATAAATTCATTTTCATTCAGGATTCATTCCAATCCCAAAGAAAGGCAGTGTCAAAGAATGCTCAAACTACCGCACAATTGCACTCATCTCACACGCTAGTTAAGTAATGCTTAAAATTCTCCAAGCCAGGCTTCAGCAATACGTGAACCGTGAACTTCCAGATGTTCAAGCTGGTTTTAGAAAAGGCAGAGGAACCAGAGATCAAATTGCCAACATCCACTTGATCATCAAAAGAGCAAAAGAGTTCCAGAAAAAAACATCTATTTCTGCTTTATTGACTATGCCAAAGCCTTTGACTGTGTGGATCACGAAAAACTGTGGAAAATTCTGAAAGAGATGGGAATCCCAGACCACCTGACCTGCCTCTTGAGAAACATGTATGCAGGTCAGGAAGCAACACAACTGGACATGGAACAACAGATTGGTTCCAAATAGGAAAAGGAGCAAGTCAAGGCTGTATATTGTCACCCTGCTTATTTAACCTATATGCAGAGTACATCATGAGAAACACTGGGCTGGAGGAAGCACAAGCTAGAATCAAGATTGCTGGGAGAAATATCAATAACCTCAGATATGAAGATGACACCACCCTTACAGCAGAAAGTGAAGAAGAACTAAAGAGCCTCTTGATGAAAGTGAAAGAGAAGAATGAAAAAGTTGGCTTAAAGCTCAACATTCAGAAAACGAAGATCATGGCATCCAGTTCCATCACTTCATGGGAAATAGATGGGGAAACAGTGGGAACAGTGGCTGGCTTTATTTTTCTGGGCTCCAAAATCACTGCAGATGGTGATCGCAGCCATGAAATTAAATGACACTTACTCCTTGGAAGGAAAGTTATGACCAACCTAGATAGCATATTTAAAGCAGAGACATTACTTTGCCCACAAAGGTCCATCTAGTCAAGGCTATGGTTTTTCCAGTGGTCATGTATGGATGCGAGAGTTGAACTATAAAGAAAGCTGAGCGCCAAAGAATTGGTGCTTTTGAAATGTGGTGTTGGAGAAGACTCTTGAGAGTCCCTTGGATAGCAAGGAGATCCAACCATCCCATGCTAAAGGAGATCAGTCCTGGGTGTTCATTGGAAGAACTAATGTTGAAGCTGAAACTCCAATACTTTGGCCACCTGAGGTGAAGAGCTGACTCATTGGGAAAGACCCTGATGCTGGGAAAGATTGAGGGCAGGAGGAGAAGGGGATGATAGAGGATGAGATGGTTGGATGGCATCACCGACTCAATGGACATGGGTTTGGGTGGACTTCAGGAATTGGTGATGGACAGGGAGGCCTGGCGGTCTGTGGTTCATGGGGTCATAAAGAGTTGGACACAACTGAGTGACTCTACTGACTGACATAGTGATTGGACATTCACACATTTTATAAAATGATCACAATAACTCTAGTAACCATCTATCGCCATACAAAGTTATTACAATACTATTGACAGTATTTCTTATACTATAGAGATGACATCCTCAGCCATGATTTATTTTATAACTAGAGGTTTGTATCTCTTAATTCCTTTCATCTGTTTTACGCCCTCCACCTACCTCTCCTCTAGCCACCTCCTATTTTGTCTTCTGTACCTATAATCTGTTTTCATTTGTGGAATTTTTTGGCTGCACTCCGTGACATGCAGAACTGCCCCCAACCAGACATCAAACCCATGCCCAGTGCAGTGGACATGTGGAGTCTTAACCACTGGACCACCAAGGAAATCCTGTTGTCATTTTTTTTGTTTTGTTTGTTTTAATGTGTATTTTAAAGTAAGGAATTTCAGTCCTACACACACATACACACACCAATCACACATACACTTTTCTTCCATAGTAACAGTTCCAGGTTGGTTAGGTTTAAGGACACTAGCCATACTACTAATAAAAAGAGTATATAAATGTGTCAGCAGAGGAGCTAAAAGTCAAGTACACATGTAAGGGTACAGAAGGGATCTCTTTTTTATTGGACTAGCATTTTTATGTGGGAAAGTAAGACTTATGAGACTGAGAATCTGGTGCCCTAACTAAAAATAAAGGAATTATGAAACCAACTAAGGGAAGATCATGCTGAAAGACAGAAGATTAAGCTGTAAAAGAAAGTGAGGTAGTGAAGAAAAATCTGATCCATACTGGATGTTTATGAGCTTAGCTGAAAACAGAGATGTCTCAGAAGCTTAACTACTTGAACAGAGGCCACCAAACTAATTTTCTCTAAGTGGGACTGGCTTGGAAAATGGTACAATGGTACAATCTGGGTCATGATTTTATACATCAATTTTAAAATAATACAGAAACGGATATCTACAGTTTCGTACCAATAGGTTGAAATCAAAATGTATATCTTACTTGTTTAATTATCCCCAGATCTTAACACTGTTGTTTGCTTTTGGTAGGGATCAAAGACCTGTTTCCAATTATCAATTCTAGTGAAGAAATTTCTTGAGAAAGCAGCATTTGGACTTTAGTGAAAACATAGGGGAAGAAAGAAGTCATGTGAGTTAAAACAGGGCTGTAGAGCAGAAATCAACCATATGGGTTGAATCATGTTCCCCCAAAGATCTGTTCAAATCCTAACCCCCAGCACATCTGAATGTGACCTTATTTAAAATAGAGTTTCTGCATATACAATAAAGATGTTACAATGAAGTTATACTAGATTAGGACAAACACAGAAAGGGATGGACACAGGGGAGGTCATAGGATGATGGAGGAAGAGACTGGAGTGATGCAGCCACAAGCCAAAGGATGCCACGGATTGCCAGCAATTACCAGAAGCCAGGAAAATAGACATGGAACAGATTCTCTCTCAGGGCCACCAGAAGGAAAACCAACATTGCCAACCTCTTGATTTTGGATTTCTAACCTCCAGCACTATGAGAGAATATATTTCTGTTGTTTTAAGCCACCAAGGTAATAGTAATTTGTTATGGCAGCACTAGGAACTTAATAATACACCAACTGCATTTCACTTGATCTTTGATTGCTTTACAAAGTGCTTAACAAATAACAAAAAAACTAATTTTTATAAATGGTTACATTGAAAGAGAATCCATGTAAACTGGAGAATGTCACAACAACATCAATACCTCTTATTTGAATGAGGCCACACCCACCACAGATACCCTATGCTACAGGAGGGTTGAAGTCTATTAACACAGGCGCACACAGAGCAGAGACAAGGTCCAGCTGCCTTATTTTCTAGCCTTATGAGATGAGCAATGTACCATCCATAATGCTTAGTGAATGTGGCCTTGATGAGTAGTATTCAGGGAGCCTGGAAAATAAAACCAGGCCAGCCTTTCAGCAACTTTGAGCAGCTGTTGGGAAGCCAACAAGATTGGGCCATCTGAACATGCCCTCACCAAGTTCATTAGGACATGCCAGTACACATTATTATAACTGAAAATCATAAGCCAGAAAAGACTCTTAAGGGAATAGGTTGTTATCACCAGGCTGTTCAATAACATAGCTTCTCACAGATGCTGTTAACTATATCACTATACGTGGACAAAGCCGAACTACGATGACCCTCTTTTCCAATTATAACAATCACATCTTTGCATGCAATTTTTCTTGAAATGTGATGAATTCACAAGTTTGTCAAAAGCCTAGTCTCAAAAATGAAAGCACTTCTTTTAGCAAAAACTAAGTGTAATTTTACAGGGACTTTCCTAGTATTAGGAAGAAGGAATACAACATTTTTTAAAGTAATTATTTGATGCCATTTATTGTTTTTTGTTTTTTGTTTTTTTTGGCAGTGGCAGCGGGCGGTGGGGGGGCGGTGCTTCTTAAATTATCTGGGAACAAAACTGCATATTCCCTTAAATTTGAGTGAAATGTAATGTTTTTAAAAGTCAGCCTTTCTAAAAAGATATATAAAGGGTTTAAGGGTATACGGGAAAAAATAATTAAAAGAAAAAGAGGAAAAATAAAATTTTAAGTGTATTTTGGTATTTCTGTTCAGTTCAGTTCAGTTGCTCAGTCATGTCCAATCTTTGGGACCCAATGGACCACGGCACGCCAAGCCTCCCTGTCCATCACCAACTCCCAGAGTTTACCCAGACTCATGTCCATTAAGTAAGTGATGCCATCCAACCATCTCATCCTCTGTCATCCCCTTCTTCTCCTGCCCTCAATCTTTCCCAACATCAGGGTCTTTTCAAATGAGTCAGCTCTTCACATTAGGTGGCCAAAGTATTGGAGTTTCAGCTTCAACATCAGTCCCTCCAATGAACACTCAGGATTGATCTCCTTCAGGATGGACTGGTTGGACCTCCTTGCTGTCCAAGGGACTCTCAAGAGTCTTCTCCAACACCACAGTTCAAAAGCATCAATTCTTCTGCGCTCAGCTTTCTTCATAGTCCAACTCTCACATCCATACATGACCACTGGAAAAACCATAGCCTTGACTAGATGGACCTTTGTGGGCAAAGTAATGTCTCTGCTTTTCAATATGCTATCTAGGTTAGTCATAACTTTCCTTCCAAGGAGCAAGCCTCTTTTAATTTCATGGCTCAGTCACCATCTGCACTGATTTGGGAGCCCAAAAAATAAAGTCAGCCACTGTTTCCACTGTTTCCCCATCTATTTCCATGAAGTGATGGGACCAGATGCCATGATCTTAGTTTTCTGAATCTTGAGCTTTAAGCCAATTTTTCACTCTCTTCTTTCACTTTCATCAAGAGGCTCTTTAGTTCTTCACTTTCTGCCATAAGGGTGGCATCAACTGCATATCTGAGGTTATTGATATTTCTCCTGGCAATCTTGATTCCAGCTTGTGCTTCATCCAGTCCAGCATTTCTCATGATATACTCTGCATATAAGTTAAATAAGCAGGGTGACAATATACAGCCTTGATGTACTCCTTTCCCGATTTAGAACCAGTCTGTTGTTCCTTGTCCAGTTCTAACTGTTGCTTCCTCACCTGCGTACAGATTTCTCAACAAGTAGGTCAGGTGGTCTGGTATTCCCATCTCTTTCAGAATTTTCCAGTTTGTTGTGATTTACACAGTCAAAGGCTTTTGCATATTCAATAAAGTAGAAGTAGATGTTTTTCTGGAACTCTCTTGCTTTTTCAATGATCCAATGGATGTTGGCAATTTGATCTCTGGTTCCTCTAAATTCAGCTTGAACATCTGGAAGTTCACAGTTCACGTATTGCTGAAGCCTGGCTTGGAGAATTTTGAGCATTACTTTACTAGCCTGTGAGATGAGTGCAATTGTGCGGTAGTTTGAGTATTCTTTGGAATTGCCTTTCTTTGGGATTGGAATGAAAAGTGACCTTTTCCAGTCCTGTGGCCACTGCTGAGTTTTCCAGATTTGCTGGCATATTGAGTGTGGCACTTTCATAGCATCATCTTTTAGGATTTGAAATAGCTCAACTGGAATTCCATCACCTCAACTAACTTTGTGCATAGTGATGCTTCCTAAGGCCCACTTGACTTCACATTCAAGGATATCTGGCTCTAGGTCATAACATTCCTTCCAAGGAGCAAGCCTCTTTTAATTTCATGGCTGCAGTCACCATCTGCAGTGATTTTGGAGCCTAAAAAAATAAAGTCAGCCACTGTTTCCACTGTTTTCACTGTGAGTGATCACACCATCATGATTATTTGGGTCATGAAGATTTTTGTACAGTCTTCTGTGTATTCTTGCCACCTCTTCTTAATATCTTCTGCTTTTGTTAGGTGCATACCATTTCTGTCCTTTATTGAGCCCATCTTTGCCTGAAATGTTCTCTTGGTATCTCTAATTTTCTTGACAAGATCTCTAGTCTTTCCTATTCTATTGTTTTTCTCTATTTCTTTGCACTGATCACTGAGGAAGGCTTTCTTATCTCTCCTTGCTATTCTTTGGAACTCTGCATTCAAATGGGTATATCTTTCCTTTTCTCCTTTGCTTTTTACCTTTCTATAATCTGAAGTAAATTAAAACTCCCATTTTCAATCATTGGAGAAATGCAAATCAAAACTACAATGAGATATCATCTCACACTGGTCAGAATGGCCATTATAAAAAAAAAAAATCTACAAACAATAGACGCTAGAGAGAGCATGCCAAAAAAGGGAACCCTCATACACTGTTAGTGGGAACATAAATTGGTGCAACCACTATGAAAACAGTATGGAGGTTCCTCAAGAAATTAAGAATAGAGTTGCCACATCAACTAGCAATCCACCTCCTGGGCATATATGCAAAGAAAACTATAGTTTGAATGGATACATGTAACCCTATGTTTATAGCAGTACTATTCACAGTAGCCAAGACATGGAAATAACCTAAATGCCCATTAACAGATGAATGGATAAAGAAAATAAGTACATATATACAATGGAATGCCACTCAGCTATTAAAAGAATGAAATAATGCCATTTGCTGCAACATGGATTGATCTAGATATCATCATACTAAATGAAGTCAGAAAGAGAAAGACAAATACCATATGACATCACTTATCTTTGAAATTTAAAATATGACACAAATGAACGTATTTACAAAACAAAAGTAGCCTCACAGGCTTAGAGAACAGATGTGAGGTTCCCAAGGGGGAGGAATGGTAGAGGAGGGATGCAATGGGAGTTTAGGATTAGCAGATGGAAATTATTCTCTATAGAAAGGATAAACAACAAGGTCCTACTGTCTTGCACTGGGAGCTATATTTAATATCCTGTGATAAACCATAATGGAAAAGAATATGAAAAAGAATGAATATATAACTGAATCTCTTTGCTGTATAGTAGAAATTAACACAAGATTGTAAATAAACTATACTTCAGTAAAGTTTTAAAATTAAAAAAGCTTTCAACTTTAAGAACATCAAAGAAATGTTGCATTTTAAACATATATTTCACTTTTATATAAATGATGCCAAATAAATTGCTGAGATATCAAATCTGTGTAGAATCATTCCTTTCTTAATGAAGAGGATTCATATCTGTGATATTCTTTTTTGTCAGTAACTCTGTTAACCAAAAGCAAAACAACAAAAGAACCAGAGAGTTGCCTTCTGCAATACAGATAACAGGAAAAATAAAGGGATTATTTACCAGTACATAAAATACTGTTAAATGTGACAGTACTCATCAAATATATATGCGGGTATCTTGAGGCTAGAGAATAGCATGGCACAGTTTAAAAAAAAATGCTAAAAAAGAAACATGTAGTCTAGAGCAAATGCTTGGGTATCCACAAATGCAGATTAAGGTTGGCTTTCCAGAAGAACATTTCTCTGGATTCTAGGATCCTACAGTATGGAATATATATATATATATCCCAAATTCTACAATTTGGTAGTATTTAAGACATCTTCCAGCTAGCCTACCTACAGAAGCTTTTTATATTCTGGAAAGCTCATCTAAAAGTAAAGCAATAGAGGGACTATCTTCCATAGCAAATGGGTAGATGTAGCCAACACTTACCAACTTGTCTATCTAAATTCTACCCGTCAATACATATGCTTACAGCATTGGCCCCTCAGAAGACATGCACTTAAAATACATCATTACTTGTCTGGCCTGGGTTGAGATAGTTTGGTTGTACCTGAGTTGGGTCCTTTATCCCAGTAGGACAATGAGTTTCTTCCCAGGGGACTTGGCATTAAGTGTACAATATAATAAACATGGTTTGGCTGGTTTCTTAAATGAACAAGATATAAGCTTAAGAGCAATAAGAATTATTTCTTGCTATGTATATTAGGTAATTGAAAAAAACAGAAAACTGAAAATAAGGAAAAGCAGGAGATGCATTCAAAGAAAGAAAAATAACAGGAAGTCTCATCTGGCATTCACATTTCTGATTCCAGTTTGTTTCTGAGGACCAGCTGCAACTTGTATTACAAAATTATCTTTAAAAAGGTTTCTACCTTTTATTTATTTGATAGGATTTTATTATTTTCAGTTAGAGAATGCCAAGAATATAGAAATTGGTAGCAAGATGAGTCAAAAGAAAGAGTGACATGGTAGAATCTCAACAATCCCAGGTTGAGCCATCCACAATTCTTGCCATGCCTTATAATACAAGAAAAACTAGACCCATGAGTATCAGAGTAAAATAATTTAAAAATATATAAAGAACAACAACCAAAAAGAAAATCTTAAAAGCAATCAAAGATAAAAGACACTTTACCTTCAAAGAAGCAACAATATGATTGACAGCTGACTTCTCAATGGAAATAATACAAGCCCCAGGATAATGGAATGGTGGCATTTTTTTAAAGTTCTGAAAGAAAATACTTGCCAACCTCAAATTTAAAACACATTGAGGAAGGAAGAGAAGAAAACTCTTCTTAATATGCCAACAAATGTGGAAGCACTTCAGAATTCTGAAGCTATCACCCCGTTACCACACAGATTACTTATCAACGATAAAGGGAAAACAGTACCTATATAATAAGAGATCTGGCAATCACCATCTCAAGCAAATGGTCAAGCTGAGAATCACTAATATTAAGCAACCTAACCTTATGTGCCTCTCAAGGTACTACAATATCACCTATAATATCATATCCCTACGAAGTATCCTTGCAAAATAAAATACTAACCTGAATAAAAATCAAGTCTCTAGACATAACTAACACATTACTAGAATTTCAAAAGTTAGAGGAACAATTAAATGAAATCATGTGGGGAAAAACAATCAAACAAATTCAAAATAAAGGGCAACCTTACTACTACTAGCCTGGATTTTTCAAAAGTCCATGTCATTTTTTTTTTTTTTTAGTAGGAAATGTTTCTAGACTAAAGAATAATCAAAGTCAGTGTGTGTAACTTGGTTGAAACATCATTCTGTAAAAAAAAAAAAAATCTATAAAAGATATACTTGGGAAAATTGGAGAAATTTTGAACTGAATATCAGAATATGTCAAATTATTTTAATGTTCTTATGTGTTATGATATCATTGTATATTTATATAGCAGAATTCTTTGTTTTTAGGATATATTTGCTGAAATATTTAGGATAACGTGTCATGATGTCTAAAATATACTTTCCAATGATGCAGGAAACAGATTGAGTTGCTAAAATCTAGGTGAATAATATATTTAAATCTATTTTGCTATTCTTTCCCTTCATTAAATGTTTAAACCTTTCCCTACTTAAAAAAGAACAGGGGGGAAATAATTTTTTAGCTCCTTTATTTTTTTTTATTTTATTTTTTAACTTTATAATATTGTATTGGTTTTGCCATATATCAACATGAATCTGCCACAGGTATACACGTGTTCCCCATCCTGAACCCCTCTCCCACCTCCCTCCCCATACCATCCCTCTGGGTCGTCCCAGTGCACCAGCCCC
>NW_011494870.1:1368280-1375095 GCF_000754665.1 Bison bison bison | reverse complement strand
ATATTATACATGTTTCAATGCCATTCTCCCAAATCATCCCACCCTCTCCCTCTCCCACAGAGTCCAAAAGACTGTTCTATACATCAGTGTCTCTTTTGCTGTCTCATATACAGGGTTATTGTTACCATCTTTCTAAATTCCATATATATGTGTTAGTATACTGTATTGGTATTTTTATTTCTGACTTACTTCACTCTGTATAATAGGCTTCAGTTTCATCCACCTCATTAGAACTGATTCAAATGTATTCTTTTTAATGGCTGAGTAATAATACTCCATTGTGTAAAAGACAGCCTTCAGAATGGGAGAAAATAATAGCAAATGAAGCAACTGACAAACAACCAATCTCAAAAATATACAAGCAACTCCTACAGCTCAATTCCAGAAAAATAAATGACCCAATCAAAAAATGGGCCAAAGAACTAAATAGACATTTCTCCAAAGAAGACATACAGATGGCTAACAAACACATGAAAAGATGCTCAACATCACTCATTATCAGAGAAATGCAAATCAAAACCACTATGAGGTACCATTTCACGCCAGTCAGAATGGCTGTGATCCAAAAGTCTACAAGCAATAAATGCTGGAGAGGGTGTGGAGAAAAGGGAACTCTTTTACACTGTTGGTGGGAATGCAAACTAGTACAGCTCCTTTTAAAGGAACTTGCTGCTGCTGCTGCTAAGTTGCTTCGGTCATGTCCGACTCTGTGCGACCCCATAGACGGCAGCCCACCAGGCTCCCCCGTCCCTGGGATTCTCCAGGCAAGAACACTGGAGTGGGTTGCCATTTCCTTCTCCAATGCGTGAAAGTGAAGTCGCTCACTTATGTCGGACTCTTCGCGACCCCATGGACTGCAGCCCACCAGGCTCCTCTGTCCATGGGATTTTCCAGGCAAGAGTACTGGAGTGGGGTGCCATTGCCTTCTCCGTAACTTAACCATAGGTAATTATTTGATACAAATGGCAAAATCCAATACAAAATGGTTTGGGAATGCGGGAGGCATTTATTCATTCTCATTAGTAGAATAAATACAATTTCAGATATTAAACCTTTATGGCCCACCTCTTGGCTCTGTTTCCACTGAGGTAAGCTTACATGGTGAATGGAAATCACTAGAAACTTCTCGTTTACATCCTACCTGTTTAGTAGTCCTGGCAAAAAGAATGCCTCTTTCAAGTAATTTCAGCAAAATCCCTCAGCCTAGTTTATATCACACCTCTGATATAAACCATTGCATTAAAAGGTTGAATATGCCAAGGGGCAAGATTTGAGACATGTACCTAACCTTTACAATCATGGGTGGGGTTAACTCTACTGACTGAAAGTGATTATGGGTGGTTATTCACAGGTTAACAGAAGGAAAATATGGTAAATCTGGTTATTATAACCAGAAAGGTTTTTTTTTTGGGGGGGGGGGGTGTAGATATATGGGTAAAATAATGACCATCTGCAGATTCTTTTCTCTTTAATGGGAGTTTGAGGCGTGCAGAGACTTGGACTGTACCCGACATCCAAGTAGGGATTAACCTCCAACAAGGTAGGCCCAGAGAGAGAAGACTGGTAACAGAAAATTGTTTTAGCACATGTATCAAATAGGAAGATTTCAACTAAAAGACACAGAAGAACTGAATAAAATATGTGCAAAGGAAATTTCTAATGCTGACATCTTTGAGGCACCCGCAAATGCAGTCTCTTCCACATATGGCCTTAAAACCTGCCTCTCATCACATGGTTTTCGGGGTCTTCTTTACAGAGACTCTTCTCTTAGAGCCCCACTGCCTTTCCAGGTGGCCCTTTTGGCAACCCCCTTATATGTTCCTTCCAGAGATGGGCAGCTCCTTCTCCTGAATGACTCCATCTAGCTCAGGAAAAACATCCGTGCATTAACGGCACCAGAAGATCCCTTAGTGCCACATACTGCCACCATGCTATCTTTCCTTGCTTGGCTGTCAGAGTAGCTTGTTAGTCAAAGCCCTTGGCTTTTCCATTTCTCAGGCAAGGGTCAAGTCCTGGTCTCTTCTGCTTTTTCAACCTCATGGGGACTAATAACAAGATATCCGTGCTCCTTTCAAAATCCTCTCCCTTGGTGTAAACTGAGGGGCAAGTTCCCCCCACCATGAGTAAACAAAATGCCATAGATCCTCCAAAAGCTTTTATAAAAATACTCTCTCTCTCTTCACTTTAATCTCAACCCTTTTTTCTCATAAAGGAATGTTGAGTGAGAGTTTATAAAACTGAATTTTGTGATACCTCTTTTGCAAATTGGGCCATAGTGACTCAGCAGGACCCTCCCTCCTTAGGAGTGATAATTTGCCATCTATTACTTTTATTTCGTGGGTCTTTAGTCAGTTCTGAGATGCCAAGAATCCCATATTAACATCCTATTACATTTGACTGATTTAGCCTAATAACACTTTATCCTGAGAATGATATCTTACCAACCAATCAATGGTGGAGCTATGGTTTTCATGGAGAAAGGCCATCTGGTAGATAACCGCGTATCTCAGAGCAGAATTCACATTTTTACCTAGGACAGTACCTATTTACATTCAAACAACTGGGGGAAATGGAAACTATACTAGGAAGTTTTATTGTCTTGGAGGGTGTTTGAATGTAAATAGGTGCTGTTAACATTTGAATTTTTGTACACAGGCCACTAGACTCTAAGCTGCTAAGTGGCTAAGCGTTTCTATGTTCCTTAACTGCCATATTTCCAGGACCTGGCATGCAGCCCAAGGTCTATAAAAACTTATTGATTGGCTGACTACAGACCAGTTACTTCATTATACAAGAGTTTGCTCTCAAAGAATTCATTAATGCCAATATCCTTGCATATGTGATTGCATAATATAAACATGAACAATGCATTCTATACATTTTAACTCCTGTTGTCAGAATGTTCTTGCCAGGCTGTGTCATTTGTCAAGAGTTAAATTTTAAGAGTTTCTGCATAAATATAATTTAAGTCTGCAATCCAGTTAACACATTAAAAGTTGACAGATTTTTTTGCTAAAAAAATAACCATTTGTCATGTATTCTGTGCCCTGATATTATCCCCACAGATATATAAGGCTAAAAAAGGCCACCTATTACTGGAGAGATGTATCTAAAAAATCTCTCAGGCTGCCTGTAATAATCTCCATTATGTATAATGACCATTTTGATAATAGTCTTTAGAAGAGGTAATGGCCCTGCTGAACGGTTATTACCTGTCTGTTCATGCTGGAAGCAAGATGCAGAAGCCAGAGGGGACAGTCAAATGGTCCTTGTGGTGTATTCTGAGGAAATAAGAAATATTTAACAGAATGCAAGAAACAGACAAGCGAGCGCCTTTTGCCGCAGAACTAGCCGCCTCTCTGCCACAAGCCTTCCTGAATTTCATAATTTAAAGCAAATGCTCCCAATAATGGATCTGCTCTCAGCCTTCAGACCAATTTCATCTGAAGCATCACTAGCTGGTCTATTAAGACAAAGGGGAAACGGCAACTGAATATTATCATATTCCTTCCAGTATTATCGTTAGAGGGTAGACTCAGGATGACAGTGACTCCAGTAGGGGTAAGGGATTGTTTCTGACCAGCCCTGAAAAGGAATACCTATCTGTGGCTTAGGTCAAACTGAGGGACCATATTTGGTCCAGCCTCAGCCACAACTGTAACTAGAAAGCATACCCCCCCACCCCTCTGTGAAAGGTAATTTCAGAATCTCAATAGCTTCATGCCCATGGGGCAAACATCAGGCCCCATTCTCCTGGGAACAGATTTTATAAAGCTCAGAGAAGGCTCCCCTTTACCTCTACTTAAGCCATCTTATGTTTCCACTAAAATAGAGGAGGGAATACATTTGGCTTAAGATGCAACATAGGCTTTGGATGGGAAAGATGGTCTGAATGAGACTTTCTCTGAGAGGGTTCTGCAGAACGAGGTCATGAGTTGTTCACAGACATTATTAATGAGGGAGGGGGAGTGTGAATTCCATGGTCCAATGAAATGGGAAAATTCTGGGTTAAAGCAATGTATATATAAATAGATCATTTTGTTTTTGCAACAAGACTTCTTAGAGGCTTTACCATGTTTGTGTACACTGTGAATCTACAAAAGGGGGATGATATAATATAAGTAGTGTTTCCCAAAAGAATTTATCCAAGGGCATTTTATTTATTTATAGAAATATGTGAGATAGTATCTGCCATTGTTCTGAATCTGCACTTTCCAGTATAGTAGCCATTACCCACACATAACTACTTAAATTTGAATTAATTAAAATTAAATCAAATTTAAAACTCATCTCCTCGGTCACACAAGTCAGAATGCAAGCACTCAATTAGTCACAAGTGGCTAGTGGCAACTATACTAAGAAGTGCAGATATAAAACATTTTCACCACTGCAAAAAATTTTTATTGGGCCACATTGCTCTAAATAATAGGTGACATTTTGGACTGAATTTGAAATACAGCTTTTTACCACTCAACTAATATTTGTTGGAAAACATATACTCATTCTCAAAATAAATTTTCCCTCCCCCCAAAAAAGAAAATGGGAACTAGACCTGATATCCTTGCCCATCTGAAATTTACACAAATTATAGCACTTATGGAGATAAAATATAACTGGAAATATATGGAAAACTGAAGAAAGTTGGGAAGGTCTGAAATCAGAGAATCCTCCGAGGACAGCAAGCAAAGAAAGTCTCAAAGGTAAGAAGTGGAGAAAACTGACTTGGGGCAGAAGTGCTTCTGGAACAAAGGTTAAAAGAATCACATAAATCTGTTCAAACCAATCATTGATCTGTAATTGAAGCATTCTCTGTGAAATTCCAAATGGTGACTATTGCTCTCTTCTAAGGACTATAATTTAGAAAATTTTCTTTTATTGATTTTTGCTGGGCCCAAAGAGGGAAATTGATTTGAATTACATAATGCTTAGCATAGCTCTTGGCACACTGTAAATATTCAAGATATATAAGTTGGAGAACAGAAAAACTTCAATATGACAAACATTTTTAAGAATCTCATATGTTAAATAGTATGCTAAGGAGTGATACAAAGATACATGAGATTTCACCCCTGCTCTCAAAATGCTCATACTTGTTCAAGAAGAAAAACAAATGTGCCAACAACACAAGACTATATGAAAAGAGACATAAATAAAGCATGTGGAAAGTGAAATGAGGTTGAGGCCACTTCCAGACAAGATTATTAGGAAAATTTTCATGGAGAAGGTGACATTGGAAATATATCTTTAACCATTAGAATTTTAATTAGTTGAGCTGAGGAACAAAAAATGTGTATGTTGTAAGAAAACCCAGAAACATGGGTTTATATAAAAGCCTACCAATATTTATAGTGATATTCAAGCTTCAACTTTTCCATAAAGCCTATGCTAACTATCCCAATCTTCACAGGTATAGTAAAGTGGAAAAAAACTTTAGTCATTTGCCAAGTCTGGAATTGGAAGTAACTATGACTTTCAAGATGGAGCCTGTGGTTCATGGGTACTAGTCATGGGTACTAGTCACCTCAGTTGTGTCTGACTCTTTGCAACCCTATGGACTGGGGCCCACCAGGCTCCTCTTCCTGGGATTCTCCAGGTAAAAATACTGGAGTGGGTTGCCATGCCCTCACCCAAAGGATCTTCCTGACCCAGGAATTTAATCCACATCTCTTATGTCTTCTGCATTAGCAGGTGGGTTCTTTACCACTAGAGCCACCTGGGAAGCCCATAGCCTGTGTTTTGAAACCCAAAATCTACATTTTTCTACTGAGAACAAGACATAAGGTCTACTAAAAGAGGTTGCAATAAATCTCTAACCATAGAAATGGAATTCTAGTATATAGAAATCATCTCATTCCTCATATTGACACTTTCATGAAAATAACCTGGAGTTTGAATGACTAAAAATCCTCCTATTTTCTAGAACAATCAATACATCATTATAAAAATAAAGTCTCTCTCTGCTTTACGATTGCTCATAGCCACCAATGCTCCACCTCCACTCAGCCCTAACTCACAGACGAACTCTTGCAACCACAGTCTGCTTCTTCCCCCTCAAGGCCTCCCCATGGGTATCTCCTACTTGGGATAGCCTCACAAAATAAACTATTTTGTAAAGGATGTAACTGAGGCACAAAAAGGTTAAGAATTTCCAAAAACAACGACATCAAGTCAGTGACAGCATTAGACCTAGACTTAAGGAGACCTAGGTTTAGGGTTACCTAATGATATTCACGACCCAGATAATCACGATGGTGTGATCATTGACCTAGAGCCAGACATCCTGGAGTGTGAAGTCAAGTGGGCCTTAGAAAGCATCACTATGAACAAAGCTAGTGGAGGTGATGGAATTCCAGTTGAGCTATTTCAAATCCTGAAAGATGATGCTGTGGAAGTATTGCACTCAATATGCCAGCAAATTTGGAAAACTCAGCTGTGGCCACAGGACTGGAAAAGGTCAGTTTTCATTCCAATCCCAAAGAAAGGCAATGCCAAAGAATGCTCAAACTACTGCACAGTTGCACTCATCTCACACACTAGTAAAGTAATGCTCAAAATTCTCCAAGCCAGGCTTCAGCAATATGTGAACCGTGAACTTCCTGATGTTCAAGCTAGTTTTAGAAAAGGCAGATGAACCAGAGATCAAATTGCCAACATCTGATGGATCATGGAAAAAGCAAGAGAGTTCCAGAAAAAACATCTATTTCTGCTTTATTGACTATGCCAAAGCCTTTGACTGTGTGGATCACCACAAACTGTGGAAAATTCTGAAAGAGATGGGAATACCAGACCACCTGACCTGCCTCTTGAGAAACCTG
>NW_011494870.1:1361629-1367832 GCF_000754665.1 Bison bison bison | reverse complement strand
TCAAAAGCAGAGACATTACTTTGCCAACAAAGGTCCGTCTAGTCAAGGCTATGGTTTTTCCAGTGGTCATGTATGGATGTGAGAGTTGGACTGTGAAGAAGGCTGAGCGCTGAAGAATTGATGCTTTTAAACTGTGGTGTTGAAGAAGACTCTTGAGAGTCCCTTGGACTGCAAGGAGATCTAACCAGTCCATTCTGAAGGAGATCAGCCCTGGGATTTCTTTGGAAGGAATGATGCTAAAGCTGAAACTCAGTACTTTGGCCACCTCATGCGAAGAGTTGACTCATTGGAAAAGACTCTGATGCTGGGAGGGACTGGGGGCAAGAGGAGAAGGGGACGACAGAGGATGAGATGGCTGGATGGCATCACTGACTAGATGGACGTGAGTCTGAGTGAACTCTGGGAGTTGGTGATGGACAGGGAGGCCTGGTGTGCTGCAATTCATGGGGTGTCAAAGAGTCGGACACGACTGAGCGACTGAACTGAACTGAACAGAATGATATTCTAGTCCTAAGACTAAAATTACAAAGATAATTCAAATAATACAACACGTAAAGGAAAATTCGCATTCCCATCCAGGGTCAGGATTTAGAAAAAACATACAATTTAAATGGATTCCATATAAACTGAAAAAATGCAAATTTGTAACACAAAAACTGTATCTTTAAACTTCTGAGGCTCACATAGATATCATTTCTGGAAGTGGAACTAATGTTGAAATGTTTGAAACAAAAATATAAATTTTGTATAAATCAAATGTTCATGAATTGTTCTGACTTTTGTTTATTTATTTAATATGATTCAATTTTAAGAGGAGAAGAAAATTTTCTTGCTCCTTAAAAATAATTCTTCATTAGCTTATTAATTGCTCTAAAATTGCACCTCTGGCATTTTATTTCCTTGGTTCAAGATTTCAATTTATGATAAAAATGCAAATGCCCTAAGAAGTCTAAGAGTTTTAGCTGTTGTCAGGTTTTTACACTTTTAGCTGCCATAAGGGTACAGTCCCTTTTTTGAGAACAGATTTGGAAAGTGAACTTGAAGCAGAAGGAAAGAAGCTTCTTAATAAATGGCTGGGTCTTCAATAACAAGTATCATCTGCTTCACACTTTTTCCTAGAGCCAGTATGACACATGTCACCACCAGAAAAAAACACAACTTGGCAAGACCTTATAATAACGAGGGGTTATTTATAAGATATGCTCCCGCTCAGCATCAAAATCATAACTACAATTGGCAGGTGAGATATACCTGTCTACCTGTTCTTTTCTAAGCAATCTGAACTGTAATGTCATTTTCCTAAATCAAAGCTTTGAATAGTAGTGGCAAAAAATCTCAGTCTTGAATTTTGCAATTTCTCAAAGACTTTAAAGACAACTACAATTCTACCATCGCAGCTATCCAAGTTTCTGTAATACACTGCACAGAATTGTGTACCTGCTAGAAATTTATATACACATTTGCATACCATGCCTCTCCTAATCTCGGGAGATGGGGATGTGTCTTCTGCCTACTCTCACTATTAGGAGTCTCTTTATTGTGTGACTGCTCTTGGCTTTTTAATTTGAGAAGAATAGTGAAGACTGAGAAAAATGGGAAAAAATTTTTTTCTCAATGCTTAGAAGTCATAAAATTTGTCATACTCTGAGTCATATTATTGAAACCAACTTTTCTGTTCATTGTCTTTTCTGTAATTTAAACAATTTTTTTTGGCCATGCTCTCTTTATGAAGGCCACACTAATAGAAATGAACAGAAAAAAAAAATGGTGATGAATGGAAATCTTGGTTGGCATAAAATACTAATGCCTTCATGAAGGAACTCACAGCTTAAATTCAAACTTAGCTGGAAACACCCTCAGCTCTACCTCCATGAGGTCATGTCCCTTTAGGGTAACTTATTCATTTCCCATGGCCATTTTAGGTGAATGCTCATTTCCAGGGATTTGGGGTTGAATACATATGCTTGCAAACTCGACCAGTTTGTTTTGATTCTGTCTATCACTTCTGAGGAAGTCAAGGTCAAAAATGTCATTGTCTATAAGGATGAGAGTATGTGACAAAACTATTCAGATACAGATGGGAGCCCTCTTCAGCCTCAACTTTTCCATTTATAAAATGAAATTCGAAGTGCTTCTAACCTTAAAATAAGATCTCTCTGAAGAGAGAGTAAGGGAGCATTAGAGGCACATGCTGGTCATTACCAAACACTAGTAAAGTATGATGGAAAATAGGACAATACAAGAGTTAAAAGCAAGATACAGTGCTGAAGTATTGTTTACAGAATATCTTAAAATGATACTAAAATTTTAATTTCTGAGGCTCTTATTTGAAAGCCATAAATTAGTTTTAAATCTGAGTAGGAACAAATAATTCATCTTCTTATAAGGCTTTTTTATAACATAAATTATGAAATCCATAGAGATAACTCAACTGCAACACACTGAATAAATTAAAATGCATTATACATGATGTAAAAGGTATTACACATAGTGAAATAGATGCAATGTAATTAACATATAAAGAAATGACTAAACATTTTTGTCTAATATATCTGTGACATTAATTTTAAATGGAATCTAGATTGTTATTATAAAGTTTCACAGAATTGGTAATTTTTATCCTAACATTCATGATTAGGTAATTTGAAAAGATGTCTTAGTTTCTTTCCTGGGTAATGAAATTTTTTTAAAATGTTGTATCTCAGCCCAGTCAGTGAGAGTCTCTATAATGCTGCCTTGAGTGCAAACTTTAGCTGGAAATTTTTCTGCAGAGCCATGAGAAAACTTTTCATAATAGAAATAAAATTAAAGCAACTGAAAGCAGTGTTTTCACCTTTCCTTGGGCCCAGCCATACAGTCATGACCAGACTCTCGCCCCTTCCACATCTTATGAAGCTCTCCAACTACTTGGATTTCCAAAGCATTCATGCAAGGGAATAGTGATTTGAAAATAAAAGGAGAAAGAGAACTAAGGAGTATATGATTAGTCTGACTTTAGAGAGTGCCAACAAAAGGAAAAATGAGTCAATGTTGGCTTCCAGAATTTATCTAGAAATTAATAGATGGTTTGAATCAGTATTTTAAGAAAGGAAAGGGAAGTATTAATTTCTCATGCCTTAAACTATTTGTGATTTTATTCAGTCTGCAAACTAAAATTCACCTTACTGAACAAATACTAAATGATATTTTAAACTATAGATATTTCTTGATTAAGACAGAAATCAAAATTTCTAACACAAGATAGTCAGAAGGAAATGAACAACATTTGGTTACAAGCCCCAGTTCACTGCAGTTTCATGATACTATCTCCCATTATGATGTAAATTTATGTAGGAATACTGAGACTATTTTGTTATAAAGAAGAGCAATTTTTTTATATGGCTTAACATTTCAGAATGTGAAATGCCTTTAAAATCATGTAGTACGACTACGAACTCAATGCTTGAATTCTCTTTAGAAGCCAGTGAGTTCTAAATACAGAGTTGGAGTGGTGACACTCTTCTAAACTTCTCTCCAGGTGTCCATGAGGACATGAATGACTACCAAACACAAAATGGAGAAGACTCTTCTTTATTTCTTATCTATATGCCCTCCCAGAATTTTATCTTGGATACAAAGATACCTTATTGGTAGGAAGCTGCCAAAGTAGTTGGAACTTATATATTTATTTTTAATCTGCTGGAGCATTGTAATATAGCTCAGAGCAATACACAGAAGGCCTGGCGTGCTGTGATTCATGGGGTCACAAAGAGTCGGACACGACTGAGCAACTGAACTGAATAAGGAATTATTGAGATTCTACCAAATATCAGGCATCATGCTGGCAAAGTGAGCTAGTAGAGACCATTATCACTTGACCAAGGGGACATCTTATGAGCAGTTATTCATACCATCATGAATTTAATACCACTAACTCTTGAATTCTCATCTTCAGCTTCGACCTCACCACTGAGTTTCAGAGCCACCCAACCACAACCTTGACATCTTTACTTTAAAGTGTAACAAGCATCTCAAAACTAATGTGGGTAAAACAGAACTCTAATTGTCCCATGCAATTATTTTCCAATCTCAGCTTTTCATATACCCCAAAACAGTACATTCAGGTGAGCACAAAAGGTAGCCTCTTTCTTGTTTTCTTTCCCTTGCCCCCCATATCCAATCCATCAGCAAGTTCTCTTGACTTGACCTCCCAGAATATACCAACTGTTCTCCATTGTTCTCCATTGTCATTGCCACTGCCACTACACTTGTTTGCATCTGGACATCTGCCATAAACTGCATTTAGTTCCCCTACAACTTTTTTTGTCTCACTCCAATCCACTTCCCACTAGCATCAACCAGAGTGATTTCTTTATAACACAAATGATGTGAAACCCCCAGCTCATACCAAGGCCTATAAGATTATAATGATATTATGCTTGTCAGTTACCTCCCTTTCTGACCTTGTATTGTACTACCCTCCCCCTCATTGACTGTATTTATGCCACACTGATATAAAAGTTTCCTTGAACATGGAAAAAATAATTCCTGATGTCCTTTGAGCCTGTGGTTCACTTGTTCCCTCTCTTTGGAGATACTGCCTTTGATCTAAAGATGACTGCCTCTTTCTCATCATTCAGGTCTCAATTCAAATATCCACTCCTCAGAGAGGCTTCTCCAATGATTGTTTTTGTTGTTCAGTCATTAAGTCATATCAACTCTATGTGACCCCATGGACTGTGGCATGCCAGGCTCCTCTGTCCTCCACTATCTCCCAGAATTTGCACAAACTTGTGTACAATGAGTTGGTGATGTCATCGAACCATCTCATCCTCTGTCACCCGCTTCTCCTCCTGCCTTCAATCTTCCTCAGCATCAGGGTCTTTTCTAATGAGCTGGCCCTTTGAATCAGGTGGCCAAAATACCAGAGCTTCAGTAACAGTCCTTCCAATGAATATTCATAGTTGGTTTTCTTTAGGATTGACTGGTTTGATCTCCTTGCAATTCAAGGGGACTCTCAAGAGTCTTCTGCAGCATCACAATTTAAAAGCATCAGTTCCTTGGTACTCAGCCTTTTTTATGGTCCAACTCTCACATCCATAAACAACGACTGGAAAAACCAAAGCTTTGACTATACAGACCTTTGTCAGCAAAGTGACGTCTCTGCTTTTTAATACGGTATCTAGGTTTGTCATAGCTTTCCTTCCAACCACCTCACCAGACAAACTTACCTTCACCCAAGTTACTGCCAATCATGCTACTCTGTTTTAGTAACTTCATAGTACTTAAAAGCATCTGAAATTACCTTTCATGTCTTTTCTTGTTTACTGTCTGCCTGTATTTTTCCCCTTGCTTCCTTGAGAACTTATTTGTGTATCACCTGTACTTCCATGGCCAAGAACATGATTGTCACCTGCTAGGTATTTAATACATATTTGATGAATGAATGAACCAATGCATGCATGAGTGAAAATACTGCTGCTGCGGCTGCTGCTAAGTCGCTTCAGTCGTGTCCGACTCTGTGCGACCCTATAGACGGCAGCCCACCAGGCCCCTCCATCCACGGGATTTTCCAGGCAAGAGTACTGGAATGGGTTGCCATTGCCTTCTCCAAGTGAAAATACTGCTGTTAAGTCACTTCACTCGTGTCTGACTCTGTGTGATCCCGTAGACGGCAGCCCACCAGGCTCCGCTGTCCCTGGGATTCTCCAGGCAAGAACACTGGAGTGGGTTGCCATTTCCTTCTCCAATGCATGAAAATGAAAAGTGAAAGTGAAGTCACTCAGTTGTGTCCGACTCTTAGCGACCCCATAGACTGCAGCCTACCAGGCTACTCCATCCATGGGATTTTCCAGGCAAGAGTACTGGAGTGGGGTTCCATTGCCTTCTCCGACTAAGAAGTACCAAATAGAGGATCCTGCTGTGATGTATGTCAGAGAGTGTTTTGCCTATGTTCTCCTCTAGGAGTTTTATAGTTTCTGGTCTTACGTTTAGATCTTTAATCCATTTTGAATTTATTTTTGTGTATGGTGTTAGAAAGTGGTCAGGATCCTCTATGACCCACCTCCCAGAATATTGGAAACAAAAGCAAAAATAAACAAATGGGACCTAATTAACCTTAAAAGCTTCTGCACATCAAAGGAAACTATTAGCAAGGTGAAAAGACAGCCTTCAGAATGGGAGAAAATAATAGCAAATAAGCAACTGACAAACAACTAATCTCA
>NW_011494870.1:1360713-1361529 GCF_000754665.1 Bison bison bison | reverse complement strand
CAACTAATCTCAAAAATATACAAGCAACTCCTACAGCTCAACTCCAGAAAAATAAATGACCCAATCAAAAAATGGGCCAAAGAACTAAATAGACATTTCTCCAAAGAAGACATACAGATGGCTAACAAACACATGAAAAGATGCTCAACATCACTCATTATCAGAGAAATGCAAATCAAAACCACTATGAGGTACCATTTCACACCAGTCAGAATGGCTGCGATCCAAAAGTCTACAAATAATAAATGCTGGAGAGGGTGTGGAGAAAAGGGTGGGAATGTTGGTGGGAATGCAAACTAGTACAGCCACTATGGAGAACAGTGTGGAGATTCCTTAAAAAACTGGAAATAGAACTGCCTTATGATCCAGCAATCCCACTGCTGGGCATACACACTGAGGAAACCAGAAGGGAAAGAGACACGTGTACCCCAATGTTCATCGCAGCACTGTTTATAATAGCCAGGACATGGAAGCAACTTAGATGTCCATCAGCAGATGAATGGATAAGAAAGCTGTGGTACATATACACAATGGAGTATTACTCAGCCATTAAAAAGAATACATTTGAATCAGTTCTAATGAGATGGATGAAACTGGAGCCTATTATACAGAGTGAAGTAAGCCAGAAGGAAAAACATAAATACAGTATACTAACGCATATATATGGAATTTAGAAAGATGGTAACAATAACCTGGTGTACGAGACAGCAAAAGAGACACTGATGTATAGAACAGTCTTATGGACTCTGTGGGAGAGGGAGAGGGTGGGAAGATTTGGGAGAGTGACATTGAAACATGTAGAATATCATGTAAGAA
>NW_011494870.1:1347970-1360613 GCF_000754665.1 Bison bison bison | reverse complement strand
ATATCATGTAAGAAACGAGTTGCCAGTCCAGGTTCGATGCGCGATACTGGATGCTTGGGGCTGGTGCACTGGGACGACCCAGAGGGATGGTATGGGGAGGGAGGTGGGAGAGGGGTTCAGGATGGGGAACACATGTATGCCTGTGGCGATTCATTTTGATATTTAGCAAAACTAATACAATTATGTAAAGTTTAAAAATAAAATAAAATTAAAAAAAAAAAAGTACCAAATACACCAAGAGAAAGATACATAATTTGTAACCTAAGTACAAAGTAGCCAGAATGAAGAGTTACTTTGTATTGACCCTCAATCCAGCTCAGTGAAAAAGAACCACAGTTACAAACACAATCTATTTCAGACTCTGAGAGAAACTCAACCTCAAAAATACAGTCTCAGTGTCAGTACATGTAAGAAACTCCTCCTTCCCTTCCCATCAGGAATCTTGCCCTCCCTCAAATTCTTCCTCCACACTGCCACCAGTGTGATCTTTCTGAAATACAAATGTGAGCAAGTTACTCCCTTGCCTACATCACTTTGATATCCACCCACTCCTGCAGTGCTTTCAAATAGAATTTAAACTCTCTGATATAAAAGACTCCCATGATCTGATCCCAGACTTTTTCACCAGCTTCATCTTTAACTACTCCTCTTCACCTCTTCCCTCCAAACTCTTACTGTCTATACTACAAACACTCAAAAATACATGCTGTTACAAGGACCTTTCCATGGTGTGGTTCTGAGAATTTGTACACACTTTTCCTTCCACTTGGTGAAATGCCCTTTATTTCTTTTCTTCCTAATGAATTTCCATTTATCCTTCAAGACTCAGCTTAAGAACCACATCCCTCATATATATATATATATATATGTTTATATATATGTGTGTGTGTGTGTGTATATATATACATACACACACACACACACACATATATATACACACACACATATATATAAACACACACACATTACAATGTACAAAGTAGATAACTAATGAGAACCTACTGTATAGCACAGGGAACTCTACTCAGTGCTCTGTGATGACTTAAATGGGAAGGAAACCCCCAAAATAGAGAACATGTGTATATATACAACTAATTCAGGCTTCCCTGGTAGCTCAGCTGGTAAAATAAAAAAATCCACCTGCAATGCAGGAGACCTGGGTTTTATCCCTGGGTTGGGAAGATCCCCCAGAGGAAGGTATGGCAACCCACTCCAACATTCTTGCCTGGAGAATCCCCATGGACAGAGGAGCCTGGCAGGCTACAGTCTATAGTGTTGCAGAGTCAGATATGACTGAGTGATTAAGCACAGCATAACTGATTCACTTTGCTGTACAGCAGAAACTGACACGGCAGTGTAAGGAAACTATACTCCAGTTTAAGAAAAAAAAAAAGAATCACATCCCTGGCTAAACCCTCTTAAATGTCCTCTTTCTCTCCCAATTTTACTGGATTTGACTATTTACTTCTTTTTCACTTCTCATATATACTGTATGAGAAGAGTTTTATGGTAACTGTTTGGATATTTACAGAAAGCTATGATATACTCTTAAATTCTTCTCTCCTCCAATTACTTCAACCCTTTCTTACATAACTGAGTTTACTCCCAACCAATTTTATTAAGGTTTGTGGATAGATTCGGAGAAGGCAATGGCAACCCACTCCAGTACTCTTGCCTGGAAAATCCCATGGATGGAGGAGCCTGGTGGGCTGCACTCCATAAGGTCGCTAAGAGTCGGACACTACTGAGCGACTTCACTTTCACTTTTCACTTTCATGCATTGGAGAAAGAAATGGCAACCCACTCCAGTGTTCTTGCCTGGAGAATCCCAGGGACAGGGGAGCCTGGTGGGCTGCCGTCTATAGGGTCGCACAGAGTAGGACACAACTGAAGCGACTTAGCAGCAGCAGCAGCAGTGGATAGATTTCACATTCTTGTTAATTACCTTAAAGTCATATCCAAAGCCAACCACTGTACTTTTCATGCTTAAACAATAGCTGAATATAAGCCCATGTGGGCATACGCAGTGCCTATCTTATGACTATGTATCCATCACTTATCTGACTTTGTAGATCATCAACCAATATTAATGAGTCAATGAAAGAGAATGAGTGAATAGGAAAGTGTGATGAGTAAGATAAATGAATGGGTAAAATGTACAGTTAAATAATTATTTCCTTTCCTCTACTAATGGATAGTACTGCTACTGCTGCTGCTGCTCCTAGGTCACTTCAGTCATGTCTGACTCTGTGCAACCCCATAGACAGCAGCTCACCAGGCTCCCCCATCCCTGGGATTCTCCAGGCAAGAATACTGGAGTGGGTTGCCATTTCCTTCTCCAATGCATTAAAGTGAAAAGTGAAAGTGAAGTTGCTCAGTTGTGTCTGACTCTTCATGGCCCCATGGACTGCAGCCTACCAGGCTCCTCCGTCCATGGGATTTTCCAGGCAAGAGTACTAGAGTGGGGTGCCATCGTCTCCTCCTAATAGATAGTACACTGCACTCCAATTAGTACACCATTGGGTTATATCTGCTTTTAACTATCCACATAACACAGGAGGCTTAGGATTTATAAGTTTATAGTCACCTGAAGAATTGATACTTTTGAACTGTGGTGATGGAGAAGACTCTTGAGAGTCCCTTGGACTGCAAGAAGATCCAACCAGTCCATTCTGAAGGAGATCAGCCCTGGGATTTCTTTGGAAGGAATGATGCTAAACCTGAAACTCCAGTACTTTGGCCACCTCATGCGAAGAGTTGACTCATTGGAAAAGACTCTGATGCTGGGAGGGATTGGGGGCAGGAGGAGAAGGGGACGACAGAGGATGAGATGGCTGGATGGCATCACTGACTTGATGGACGTGAGTCTGGGTGAACTCCGGGAGTTGGTGATGGACAGGGAGGCCTGGCGTGCTGTGATTCATGGGGTCGCAAAGAGTCAGACACGACTGAGTGACTGAACTGAACTGAACTGAACTGATCATCCATATTTGGGCAGTTAAAGTACTGACCCAAACTTCATGGCATAACAGTTTTGCCCTTTAAGTTTGGTCTTGTTAGATTCATTCCATCTTTCCAGATCTAGATATTTTTTTTTAACTCTTTCATTGTTAAGTAATATTTTGTGACAGCCAGATAATTGATGTGCATGTATTTATGTTGGCCTTGATACACACATGGGCAAAGGAAAGGCTGCACCTACCTTAGACACCAGAGCCCTCTCACATTTGTTTAGCCCCTTTAGGTGTAAAGTTCATTCTATTGGAAAGAAATGGAAAAAAAAATTAGCCTTGGGCTGCTGTGCACCTTTTTATTTCATTCATTAATATAACAATATCTATTACAAGTTGTGACTCTATTGCAGACTTGATATTTTCTTAGTGCTTTTTTCCTCCATGAAAATATAACCTTTTGTTAAACCAAAAATATAAATATCATTTGCTCAAGAATCTCTAACATTTGTAAAAGTTAACTCTATCCTCTAAAATACTAAAGGCTTTTTAAAGAAATTCAACCACTGAGACCTAAACTGTTCTCACAGCATCTGACAATTCTAACTATATGTATATTTTTAATGCCTTTGTGATTTGAGTAAAACATCTTTCCTCCAGAACAGTGTAGGCCCTTTTTCTGTCTTACCAGCCACTGTTAATTTTCCCTTAGGCCATGTTGACTGGCCTTCTTGCTTTGCTAGTTAGTGCAAAGGAGGACGCTAGATTCAGCGTGTGTCAGTTCTAGGAAACTCAAGTGAACATCTCTTCCCAATTCTGGTGTCATGGTGGTAGCTTGAAAATGGCTCCCTCAGGAATATTTACCCCATGAATCTGGCAGAGGTTACAGTGATAGAAATCCATCAACATACCTCAGTGCTTTGCTGTTTCTGACCACTGAGTCCCCTAAGAAACTATTTGTTGCCATTGTTTTTTCCCCCTTCATCTTCTATTTTTTTTCTTCTTTATCTGTCAAGGTGAAAATAGGAGTGGAAAATGCCGTAGCTTTTGGTACAAAGAACAAAAGCAGTCATTTATTTTCAGCTTTATTAAAGTGTAACTGACAAAATTGTAAGATGTTTCAAGTGTATGTCATGGTGATTTGATATATGTATACATTGTGAAAGGATTACCATCATCCTTTTTACCATCATTAATTACTATTTAATTAATATATCCATCACCACACATATTTATCTTTTGGGGGGCTGAGAAAATTTAAATTTTACTGTCTGTAGATTTCAATATAGTGTTATCAACAACAGTCATCATGTTTTACATAAGATCTCAGACCTTATTCATCTTACAGCTAAATGTCTACACCCTTTTACCAATCTTTGCCTAATCCTCACACACCCATCCCCTGGCAACTACTTTTTCACTCTCTATTTCTATGAGTTTGACTTTTTAAAAGATATCTTCCATAGATACATAATACCATGCAGCATTTATCTTTCTCTATCTGGATTACTTCACTTAGCATATGTCCTCAAGGGCCATCCATGTTGCTGCAAATAGCAAGATTTATTTTTTTCTCAAGACTATGTTTTCATTATACACACACACACACACACACACACACACACACTTTTATCCATTTATCCATTGTTAGACACTTAGGCTGTTTCTGTATCTTGGCTACCATGAATAATCAAAAGTAGTCACCTTTTTAAAATATACCTTTGACAGTCATGGCAGACACATGATATAACAGCAGATTAAATAAGATAGTGATTCTTGCTGTTACATAAACGTCCTACTGGTATGACAGTGCTGATTCACAAAGTCAAGAGCAGCCCAGGATCCTTCTATCTTACCGTTCTACCATCCCTGAAGTACTGACACAAGATGGTCCAAGACAACTCATGCTGCAGCCAGTAGGAAAGGGAAGAGGTGAAGGGGAGGGCTTCCTCCCTTGAATAATGAAATCAGGAAGTATAACTTCTTTCTGGTTACATATTATTAGTAGGACCTGATCCCTGTGTAAGAAGTCGGGATCAGGAGACTATGAGCAGTGTCTACCACATGCCCATGTCTTTTTAAATTCTGTTTAACTATTTGAAAAACTAGCAAGTGCGTATGATAAAAACTCCAAAAAGTACAAGAATCTACAGCAGAAAATAAGTTCCCCTGTCACCAATGTCCTCCAATTCCTCAGCTCCCTGACCCAGAGATAACCAGCTTTTCCTATCTTGACAGAAATAATCTATGCATCAAGTAAAATTTTCAATATTTTCTTTGTTAGGGACCTTCCTATTTTTCTGTCAGTCTCAACTAATTCTAGTCATTTCTCTCTTGAAATTATTCTCACAGATTCCTGTTCTTCTTCTTGGCCAGCATTGGCTGAACGGCCTTCCTTCCATCACCTATGTCATCCTTATCCTCCATTTTACAATTTTACAGAGTTGGGTATAGTTTATGAAGAATTTTAAACAGTCCATTTTATCAATAGGAATCAACCCATTTGAGCCCATGTACTATCAGACTCTTAAAAAAAAGGAAGAGGGGCAACTTTACTGATACAGTGGGCAATGAAGGATGTATCCCTGATCCTTTCCCTCCTATTTCTCCATCTCTGGTTCCAAATCAAAAAAATTCTTACACAATGAGCATTTTCTCCCTTCAGAGAGTTGCTAGTCCCAGTTTGGAGCAAGTGAGAGAAATCACTTTGAATGTCAATACATTATTCAAACATGATGAATCTAGAATTTGAATGCAGTCCTGCTCTTGGCTGGGTTGTATGCTTATTTCAGTGTTCACTTTCCAATCCTGCTCCTGTGCATCAGAGCAGGGCCAGGTCCTACCAGAAAATTGTCCGCAAGACTGCTGCATAAGATATAGAAGGAGAGCCTTCTATTGGCCCATTTCCCCCTCAGATGAACTCTGAACAGTAGCAGTTCACTAATGGCTGATGCATCTGCTTTTGCTTGTTTAGGGAGATAAAGTCAATCAAATACAAATTTTTATAGCCACACAGTGTTAATCAATATCAAGGTAAATGGGAATCCATTTACCTGAAATACAAATTTTACATCAAAATATGTTATTTATCTTACTTCTTTTTCAAAGTGAAAATGATCGAAATACACATTGTGTTGTCAAATTCCCTCATGGGATGATAAGAATCTAGTTTTCAGAACTTCATCTTGTTCATGGTTTGCCCCTAATTTCTAAAATCCACTTTTCCTAAATCCAGGATCCTCTTCCCCCTAAGTTCCTTAAAAATATGTTTGCCTCTCAATAATATGCCCATCCCACACAATTTCTGGATCTCAGCAGGCAGGAACTTAATAAATAAATTATACTGTCACACTGTTCCTCTAATTTGATTGGGATTAGGTCTGTAGTGGTGATTTTATTGTCAGTTCTTTATTTTGTGAAGAGATATTTTTACTGGCTAAGATAAGTCAAAAATAATTATATGCTCTGCTTTGGCTGAATGAGCCTTTCAAACAATATCCTGTTAAAAAGAAAACCATAGGCCCACAATGCAGATATTTATGCTAGGCCACACCACAAAACCAGGGCTTAAGACCTAATCTAACTGAAGCTTCAACCTCCCTCAGGAAAGCAGTCTTAGCTGGTCAGCACCAGTGAGGTAATTTGCCACATGGGTCCACTCCATGCAACAAAGGAAGATGAAGTCATCTACAACATAGACTCTTTCTGCCCCCCATAGGTAGGTTATCTTAACCTGAAATAGTTATTTTTGTTTACAACTTCCTTCTGTGTGTGCTCAGTCACTCAGCCACGTCTGACTCTTTGAGGCCCCGTGTACTGTAGCCCACCAGGCTCCTCTGTCTATGGAGTTTTCCAGGCAAGAATACTGGAGCGGGTTGTCATTCCCTTCTCCAGCGGATCTTCCTGACCTAGGGATCAAACTCGCATTTCCTGCATGATAGGCAGATTCTTTACCACTGAGCCACCTGGGAAGCCCATGACTTCCTTCCTTGTCTTGCCTTTAAAAAAACTTTTCCTTTCTTTGGAGCTGCTCTCCCCTTGCTAGATAGGATGCTACCCAATTCATCAACTGTTCAATAAAACCAATTATATCCTTAAAATTTCCTCTTTTGAATTTTTGTTTTTCAACAGATTTGGCGACAGTGGCAGGATACAAAGCAAACTTCTGATGGCTTCGGGAACTACAAAGAATACGGGCATCAATCTAAACTGGCCTTCCAGGTCGGTCAGCTTGAACTGGGAGACAGTTCTATCTGGAGCCTGAGCCCCTAGCCCTGGGTTCAGTCCATAATTTCCCAGTTGTCTGAAACCCCTTGACCCAGCTGTAGTGCACAGTCCCCAGCTACTGGGGCTTGCTGGGTTAGTCCTTTTCCCAGTTTCAGTCCACAGTTCCCATTGACTGGAGTCTGCCAGTCCAGTCCGGGCTGGGAACCACTAGCAGTGTACATGGTCTTCTATTGGCCAGTCTGTAGTAACATTTCCTTGGTTGCTACTGGCGTGTTGAGGTGCGCATGCTTGTTTGTCTTGCTTTGTGTAGAAAAAGACTAGCTAAAAGAGGTGGGATCTTTAATTTCTGAAGAGTCAAGCATGCCACCTTCTGGCACAACTGCTTATTTTATACCTAAGAACTATAATCCCGAAAGCTATAGATGTCTACAAAAATGTCAAAATCTTACTATGTCCTGAGAGCTTGGCCTAGTAACCATCAGGTTGGGATTCTCAAAATATGGCCAGACAGAAACCTGATTTGCATCCCAAATGTGGTTAAATATAGCTAGACTGGAATGTGGATTGCACTCCATTTGTGACTAGGCTTCTACCAAACGGCTCCTTACCCTCAGGGAATAGTCAGTATGAGGAATATTCCAATTAGACAAGATCATTCAAGAAGTCCACTTAGAAGCAAGGAATACCCATTTTCATTGGTATGCAAAAGCCTCCAAAAGGCTTCAAAAGTCCAAAATAGCTTCAGTGAAGTTTTACTGCATAAAGCTAATGAAAAAAATTAAAGATATAAGAGGTTCCAAAAACAAAAGATTATGAAAGAGACACAACCCTTACTGCTTCTCTCTTTCCTCTTTAAATTATTATACTTATTCTAGTAATCCTGTCTGAATTGTCTTTCTACACTGAAGAAATCACAAGACCATAAACAAAAATTGTCCAAGTTAACTGCCTTATAGACACCCCCATGTCTACCTTTGAAGGAGGACCCCCATAAAAGCCCCTCCCAGGGTTGACAGGACTCTGAGGAATTTTCTAGTAAGGTGCTATATTATTGTCTTAAACGAGCCAAGGGAAGCTAAAATTAAAATTAACTGAAAAAACTGGAGTCTGAAACCAACAAAATATGAGAATTCTTAGCAGAGCCAGCTCTCCCATGTCTCTGTAGTGCACAGTCAAATAAGGAAAATAAAATTTCACATTGTCCCTTCTTTTCCAATTCAAACACATCAGTTATTGATCCTTTCTCTCCCAGGGATATCTATCGCTTTCTTGCTTGTCCTGTTACCCGGCTTGGCTTTCAGCCTGCCCAGGACATGCACATTGTCACTTCTTTCTTTTGACTGCCTTCAGGAGTGATTCAAGATCTTAAGAAGGTGATATCTTGTGGATCCTTTCTGAGGACACCTCTTACACTCAAGTGGTTGTTCAACATTGCCAGAAACATGCACTGCTTGGCCTGGCTAAAACCTGACAAGATATCTGAAAGGATTTAATGACTTCATAACCAAAGTTTGACCAAACTGGAAGTTAATATTCAGAATTGATAGAAGAAGAAATTAGGCAATTTTTTCTATCATATTCTGAATAATAAAAATAATAAAATTGTTTTTAACAATTTTTAAATTATTTTTGAGCTGAAGCCGACCACCCTATTGGAAATGCTGGGTGGAGATTAGGGCCCAGAGCAGGGAAGTGGGGTGCCCTCCCAGTAGAGGAAGGCAACTGGAGACCCTCCAGGGGAGGAGATGAAGTTCTAGGTTCAGCCCAGTTTTGGGGGTAAGGAAGCGAGCTTGAGCTTCCTTGTAGACTGAGAAGACACACTGGGAGGGGGCATGTGCCAGCAGGGCTGGGCCTGAAGACCAACAGGGGGTCCTGGCCACTGATCCTGGGACCAGGATTTCAGCTCCCTTTTTCTGAAAAAGACCCCCTTCTCCCTTCTCGGATTTGCTTTGGAGAGCTCAGGAAAATGCGCCTGTTGCCGGATTTCCAGGTGGCGAATGGAGAGACCCCAGGACTCCAGTCCTGTTGCACATCCACGTGCTGGTCTTCCAGCCAAAGAGAAGAGAAAGCAGATACAATAAATAAACCAAGAGGGAATAAACCTGGAGGAAAACATAACCTTCGCCAGTTCCTAGGGGAAGATCAAAAGCCTTAGGAAGTACCCCCCAGAGGGAGCCTGGGTGGCTGGCCTGGGGGGACTCTGTGCAAGGCCCGCCCCACTGAGCCATGCCTTGGAGGCTTCGGGCATACAGGCCCTTCACTGTTAAACTGGCTTCAGGGAACCTGAGCTCCAGCTGGGTGAGCTCAGTGCATCAGGGAGGGACCTTGCTGCCCCCAAAGCTGAGAGGCAGGGGAGGGTCGGGCCACCAGTATCCCAAGGCCCTGGAAAGGAGAGAGGGCAGAGGATCCTGAGGAGGCACATCTAGTTGTGCCATCCTCAGCTAAAGCCCACCAGATCCATCCGGTAAAGTCACACACCGGACGACTGTGATAACCTTGGGTGGATGTACTGCATGAGGCAGGAGGCAAAGCCACGGGCCTTTCATTAAAGGAGTGGCTTCTGGAGTCCCCACACTCCATCCAACACCAGCTCAGCCATAGCGAGAAGTTGGCTAACATCTCTAGAGGATGGCAGAGTAGAAGGACATGTGCTCATTTCTCCTGTGAGAACTCTAAAACTACAACTTGCTACTGAACAACCATCAGCTGGAAAATGTTGGATCCCACCAAAAAAGATACTCCATGTCCAAGGGCAAAAGAGAAGCCCAAGCAAGATGGTAGGAGGAGCAAAATGGCATTTAGAATCAAACTCCTTACCCTACAGAGGTGCTCAGAGGGCTCAAACAGACCTTGTGCACACCAGGACCCAGAGACCCCACAGAAACTGAGCCAGAACTGTGTTTGAATGTCTCCTGAGAAGGTATGGATCAGCAGTGGCCTGCTGCAGGGGCACAGGCTATGGGTGCAGCAGACCTGGTTATGGCATAAGCCCTCTTGGAGGAGGTCACCATTAACCCCACCATAGAGCCATCAGAATTTACACAAGACTGGGGAAACAGACTCTTGGAAGGCACAGACAGAATCTTGTGCACACCAGGACCCAGGAGAAAGGAACAGTGTCTTCACAAGATACTGACCCAGACTTGCCCGTGAGTGTCCAGGAGTCTCCAGCAGAGGCGTGGGTCGACAGTGGCCTGCTGCAGGGTCAGGGGCACTGAGTGTGGCAGTGTTTGCATGGGACTTTTTGAAGGAAGTTTCTGTTATCTCTGTTATCTTGTGAGAGGGCATCGGAGGGCAGACACACTGAAACCATAATCACAGAAAACTAGCCAATCTGATCACACAGAACACAGCCTTGTCTAACTCAATGAAACTAAGCCAAGCTGTGTGGGGCCACCCAAGACAGACGGGTCATGGTGGAGAGGTCTGACAGTATGTGATCCACTGGCAAAGGGAATGGCAAACCACTTCAGTATTCTTGCCTTGAGAACCCCATGAACAGTATGAAAAGGCAAAAAGATAGGACACTGAAAGATGAACTCCCCAGGTTGGTAGGTGCCCAATATGCTACTGGAGATCAGTGGAGAAATAACTCCAGAAAGAATGAAGGGATGGACCCAAAGGAAAAACAATACCCAGTTGTGGATGTGACTGGTGATAGAAGCAAGGTCTGATGCTGTAAAGAGCAATATTGCATAGGAACCTGGAATGTTACGTCCAGGAATCAAGGCAAATTGGAAGTGGTCAAACAGGAGATGGCAAGCATGAATATCGACATTCTAGGAATCAGCAAACTAAGATGGACTGGAATGGGTGAATTTAACTCAGGTGACCATTATATCTACTACTGTGTGCAGGAATCCCTTAGAAGAAATAGAGTAGCCATCATGGTCAACAAAAGAGTCAAAAATGCAGTACTTGGATGCAATCTCAAAAACGACAATCTCTATTCATTTCTGAGGCAAATCATTCAATATCACGGTAATCCAAGCCTATGCCCCAACCAGTAATGCTGAAGAAGCTGAAGTTGATTGGTTCTATGAAGACCTACAAGACCTTATAGAACCAACACCCAAAAAAGATGTCCTTTGCATTATAGGGTCTGGAGTGCAAAAGTAGGTAGTCAGGAAACACCTGGAGTAACAGGCAAATTTGGCCTTGGAGTACAGAATGAAGCAGGGCAAAAACTAACAGAGTTTTGTCAAGAAAATGCACTGGTCATAGCAAACACCCTCTTCCAACAACATAAGAGAACACTCTATACATGGACATCACCAGATGGTCAACACCAAAATCAGATTGATTATATTCTTTGCCGCCAAAGATGGAGAAGCTCTATACAGTCAACAAAAACAAGACCGGGAGCTGACTGTGCCTCAGATCATGAACTCTTTATTGCCAAATTCAGACTTAAATAGAAGAAAGTAGGAGAATCCACTAGACTATTCAGGTATGACCTAAATCAAATCTCTAATGATTATACAGTGGAAGTGAGAAATAGATTTAAGGGACTAGATCTGATAGACAGAGTGCCTGATGAACTATGGATGGATGTTCGTGACATTGTACAGGAGACAGGGATTAAGACCATCCCCACTGAAAAGAAATGGAAAGAACCAAAATGGCTGTCTGAGAAGGCCTTAAAATATCTGTGAAAAGAAGAGAAATGAAAGCAAAGGAGAAAAGGAAACATATTCCCATCTGAATGCAGATTTCCAAAGAATAGCAAAGAGAGATAAAAAAGGCTTCCTCGGCGATCAATGCAAAGAAATAGAGGAAAACAACAGAATAGGAAAGACTAGAGACCACCTCAAGAAAAGTAGAGACACTAAGGGAACATTTCACGCAAAGATGGGCTCGATAAAGGACAGAAATGGCATGGACCTAACAGAAGCAGAAGATATTAAGAAGAGGTGGAAAGAATACACAGAAGAACTATACAAAAAAGATCTTCATGATCCAGATAATCACGATGGTGTGATCACTCACCTAAAACCAGACATCCTGGAATGTGAAGTCAAGTGGGCCTCAGAAAGCATCACTACGAACAAAATGAGTGGTGGTGATAGAATTCCCATTGAGCTATTTCAAATCCTGAAAGATGATGCTGTGAAAGTGCTGCACAAAATATGCCAGCAAATTTGGAAAACTCAGCAGTGGCCACAGGACTGGAAAAGTCAGTTTTCATTCCAATCCAAAGAAAGGCAATGCCAAAGGATGCTCAAACTACCTCACAATTGCACTCATCTCACACGCTAGTAAAGTAATGCTCAAAATTCTCCAAGCCAGGCTTCAGCAATACGTGAACCGTGAACTTCCAAATGTTCAAGCTAGTTTTAGAAAAGGCAGAGGAACCAGAAATCAAATTGCCAACATACACTGTATCATAGAAAAATCAAGAGAGTTCCAGAAAAACATCTATTCCTGCTTTATTGACTACGCCAAAGCCTTTGACTGTGTGGATC
>NW_011494870.1:1237743-1347778 GCF_000754665.1 Bison bison bison | reverse complement strand
CAACATTCAGAAAATGAAGATAATGGCATCTGGTCCCATCACTTCATGGGAAATAGATGGGGAAACAGTGGAAACAGTGTCAGACTTTATTTTGGGGGCTCCAAAATCATTGCAGATGGTGATTGCAGCCATGAAAGTAAAAGACGCTTATTCCTTGGAAGGAAAGTTATGACCAACCTAGATAGCATATTTAAATGCAAAGACATTACTTTGCCAACAAAGGTCTGTCTAGTCAAGGTTATGGTTTTTCCAGGAGTCATGTGTGGATGTGAGAATTGGACGGTGAAGAATGCTGAGTGCAGAAGAATTGATGCTTTTGAACTGTGGTGTTGGGGAAGACTCTTGAGAGTCCTTTGGACCCCAAGGAGATCCAAGAAGTCCATCCTAAAGGAGATCACTCCTGGGTGTTCATTGGAAGGACTGATGTTGAAGCTGAAACTCCAATACTTTGGCCACCTCATGCGAAAAGTTGACTCACTGTAAAAACCCTAATGCTGGGCAGGATTAGGGGCAGGAGGAGAAGGTGATGACAGAGGATGAGATGGCTGGATGGCATCACCGACTCGATGGACATGGGTTTGAGTAGACTCAGGGAGTTGGTGATGGACAGGGAAGCCTGGCATGCTGTGATTCATGGGGTCGCAAAGAGTGGGACAGGACTGAGGGACTGAACTGAACTGAACTCCTTTATTACCCCCACCATAGTTTGGCCTCAGGTCAAACAACAAGGAGGGAACACAGCCCCACCCATCAACAGAACATCAGATTAAAGATTTACTAAGTATGGCCAAGCCCATCAGAATAAGAACCTGTTTCCCCCTCAGTCAGTTTCTCCCATCAGGAAGTTTCCATAAGCTTCTTATCCTTATCCATCAGAGGGCAGACAGAATGAAAACCACAACACAGAAAACTAAAAAATTACAAGAACCACAGCCTTGTCTAACTCAGTGAAACTATGAGCCATCCCATGTAGGGCCACCCAAGATGAACTGGTCATGAGGGAGAGTTCTGACAAAATGTGGTCTACTGAAGACAGAAATGGCAAACCACTTCAATATTCTTTTCTTGAAAAACCCATGAACAGCATATAAAGGCCAAAAGATAAGACACTGAAAGATGAACTCCCCAGGTCGGTTGGTGCCCAATATGCTATGGGAGATTAGTGGAAAAATAACTCCAGAAAGAATGAAGAGACAGAGCCAAAGAAAAAACAACACCCAGTTGTGGATACAACTGGTGATGGAAGTAAAGTCCAATTCTGTAAAGAGTGATATTGCATAGGAACCTGGAAAGTTAGGTCCTTGAATCAAGGCAAATTGGAAGTGGTCAAGCAGGAGATGGCAAGAGTGAACATCTACATTTTAGGAATCAGCAAACTAAAATGGACTGGAATGGGTGAATTTAACTCAAATGACCATTATATCTACTACTGTGGGCAAGAATCCCTTAGAGTAAATAGAGTAGAAATAGAGTAGCCATAATAGTCAACAAGAGTCCAAAATGCAGTACTTGGATGCAATCTCAAAAACAACAGAATGATCTCTGTTCATTTCCAATGCAAACCGTTCAATATCACAGTAATCCAAGTCTATGAACCAACCAGTAATGCTGAAGAAGCTGAAGTTGAACAGTTCTGTGAAGACCTACAAGACTTTCTAGAACTAACACCCAAAAAAAGATATCCTTTTCAATATAGGAGACTGAAATGCAAAAGTAGGAAGTCAAGAGATACCAGGAGTAACAGGTAAATTTGGCCATGGAGTACAGAATGAAGCAGGGCAAAGGCTAACAGAGTTTTGCCAAGAGAACACACTGGTCATAGAAAACACCCTCTTCCAACAACACAAGAGAAGACTCTATACATAGACATCACAAGATGGTCAATACTGAAATCAGATTGATTATATTCTTTGCAGCCAAAGAAAGAGAAGCTCTATACAGTTAGCAAAAAGAAGACAAGGAGCTGACTGTGGCTCCAATCATGAACTCCTCATTGCCATATTCAGACTTAAATTGAAGACAGTAGGGAAAACCACTAGACCATTCAGGTATGACTTAAGTCAAATCCCTTATGATCATACGGTAGAGGTAATAAATACATTCAAGGGATTGGATCTGATAGACAGAGTGCCTGAAAAACTATGGATGGAGGTTCGTGACATTGTACAAGAGGCAGTGATCAAGACCATGCCCAAGAAAAAGAAATGCAAAAAGGCAAAATGGTTGTCTGAGAAGGCCTTACAAATAGCTGCAAAAAGGAGAGAAGCTAAAGGCAAAGGAGAAAAGGAAAGACATACCCATTTGAATGCAGAGATATTTGAAGAATATCAAGGAGAGATAAGAAAAACTTCCTCAGTGATCAATGCAAAGAAATAGAGGAAAATAATAGAATGGGAAAGACTATAGATCTCTTCAAGAAATTAGAGACACTAAGGGAACATTTCATGCAAAGATGGGCACAATAAAGGACAAAAATTGTATGGACCTAACAGAGGCAGAAGATATTAAGAAGAGGTGGCAAGAATACACAGAAGAACTATACAAAAAAGATCTTCATGACCCAGATAACCATGATGGTGTGATACTCACCTAGAACCAGACATCCTGGAATGAGAAGTCAAGTGGGCCTTATGAAGCATCACTATGAACAAAGCTAGTGGAGGTGATGGAATTCCAGTTGAGCTATTTCAAATCCTGAAAGATGATGCTATGAAAGAGCTGCACTCAATATGCCACAAATTTAGAAAACTCAGCAGTGGCCACAGGACTGGAAAAGGTCACTTTTCATTCCAATCCCAAAGAAAAGCAATGCAAAAGAATGTTCAAACTACTGCATAATTGCACTCATTTCATACATTAGCAATTAATGCTCAAAGTTCTCCAAGCCAGGCTTCAACAGTATGTGAACCAAAAACTTCCACATGATCAAGCTGGATTTAGAGGAACCAGAGATCAAATTGCCAATATCCATTGGATCATCAAAAAAGCAAGAGAGTTCCAGAAAAACATCTACTTCTGCTTTATTGACTATGCCAAAGCCGTTGACTGTATGGATCACAACAAACTGGAAAATTCTTAAAGAGAAGGCAATACCAGACCACCTGACCTGCTTCCTGAGAAATCTATATAAAGGTGAAGAAGCAACAGTTAGAACTGGACATGGAACAACAGACTGGTTCCAAATTGGGAAAGGAGGATGTCAAGGCTGTATACTGTCACCCTACTTATTTAACTTGTATGCAGAGTACATCATAGTGTTAGGTAGGTAGAATAGGGAAAAGGAGTCCAAAATGGCGGTGGCTAAAAGACAAGGAAGGTCCGAGGACCAGAGTGAAGACTTCAGGCAGAACAAACAGAACAAACAGCACTCCTGGCTAAGCCCAATTTGCATAGGGCAGGCCCAGGTGGAGGAAAAAACATATAAAAGGAGGAGCCAAAGCGCTTTCTCTCGGACTCTCTCTCCCGCGTTCATGCGCACTCTCTCTCTCTCTCTCTTTCTCTCTCTCTCTTTCTCCCTCCCCACACAGTCCTCCACTCTCTTCTCTTTGAGTCTTGGATTCTCCTACTATCTTCTAAATAAAATGGAGCTGTAACACTGATTTGCCTAAGAGCTGTAACACGGTTTGTCCAAGACCCGAGAGCTGTGATGTGCCGAGGGTTTTAATGTCCATTGCTCCAAATCTTTGTTGTGACGAGACAAAGAACCGAGGAACATACACTTGCGTGACAATATGAAATGCTGGGCTGGATGAAGCACAAGCTAGAATCAAGATTGCTGGGAGAAATATCAATAACCTCATATATACATATAACACCATCCTTATGGCAGAAAGCAAAAAAAAAATTAAGAGCCTCTTGATGAAAGTGAAAGAGGAGGGTGAAAAAGTTGGCTTAAAACTCAGTATTCAGAAAACTAAGATCATTGCATCCAGTCCCATCACTTCATGGCAAATAGATGGGGAAACAATGGAAACAGTGAGAGACTTTATTTTCTTGGGCTCCAAAATCACTGTAAATGGTGACTGCAGCCATGAAATTAAAAGATGCTTGCTCCTTAGAAGAAAAGCTATGACCAACCTAGACAGCATATTAAAAAGCAGAGACATTACTTTGCCAACAAAGGTCCTCTAGTCAAAGCTATGGTTTTTCCAGTAGTCATGTATGGATGTGAGAGTTGGACTATAAAGAAGGCTGAGCACCAAAGAATTGATGCTTTTGAACTGTGGTGTTAGAGCAGACTCTTGAGAGTCCCTTGGACTGCAAGGAGATCCAACCAGTCCATCTTAAAGGAAATCAGTGCTGAATATTTATTGGACAGGATGATACTGTAGCTGAAACTCCAATACTTTGGCATCTGATGTGAAGAACTGACTCATTGGGAAAGACTCTGATGCTGGGAAAAATTGACGGTGGGAGGAGAAGGGGATAAGAGACGATAAGATGGTTAGATGGCAACACCAACTGGATGGACATGAGTTTGAGCAAGCTCTGGGAGTTGGTGATAGACAGGGAAGCTTGGCGTGCTGCAGTCCATGCGGTCACAAAGAGTTGGACATACTGAGTGACTGAACTGAACTGAAATTATTCTTAATAATATTTATTTAATACTTCTTAAAATTCATAATCTGATAAAAAAAAATTAGGTTATCTCTTTTAAGCTATAGGTAACCAGAGGGAAACATTCTAAGATAGGTGGATGCGTGTATCAGTCCTTTAGCTATAATCCAATTCCATGATAAGCTGAAAACAACTGTTCTTATCTTACAAATATTTGCAGAACTGTAAATACAGCTCTAGAGGACTGCAGAATAAAAAGAGGGGAACACTTTTAAAAAAGACAAACTGCTAAAGAAGTACCCTTGCTCAAAAATCAAGTTCAAGAAAAAATTTAAAATGAAAACTATAAGGTCTCTGTTTACATCTGTCTGCATACTTATGTAATAGATGTGTGGTATTTTTCTACATTCAGGTGGTATTGCTAAAATTAATTTGTGAAACAGTTCAGATTAATCGGCTTAAACAAGTACTTTTATATATTTAGCATTCAAACTAACTCAAATGCTTTTCAATTCCATGCAATCTTGGATAAACTTTGGTGAATAAAAGCAGGTACAAGTTTCTTGGCTTAATTAAAACAGGTTTGTGTTTAGAGTTGTCACATTGAACATAATGTAGACATACAACTTTTTATTCTACTTGGGTTTATTAGTGAAATAGGTACCCTTTATCTCTTACTAAATTTGTTGACCATAACAATAACCTAGACTGATGACTTTGTTTGATGTCTCATGAGGTTAACAGGGTGGTCTAAACATAGTTGTTGAAAACAAGCAAATTAAATGGATAAAAAATAAAAGTTTCTACGTAAACTTTTTAAAAAGTTGCCCCAAATCACTTTTGAAGCTTTAAAGTTTTGCTAAATTAAATGATGGATATCCAGATGTTTTCCAAATAAGATAAAATACTGAAACACTGATTACTGAACATAGTCTTCTCTAATTTTTGCTTCCTTTCACAGAGAAATTAAAGATATTTGGCTCTATCAGTAAAAATGTTTTGTGCCATACTGAGAAACATTTTTCTAGAAATTATAAAAAATTATCATAAATTATATACTTAAATTATACATTTAAATATATTATAAATTATATATTGTAAATTACATAAAGATATGTTTATAAATCTGCCAGTATGGAGAAGGCTAAAATTCCATACTTGCTTATTTATTAATTTTCACTAAAAATTTAAATTTCTAAGGGTTAAAATTCTAATATATGTAATTACAACTGCTAAAAATAATAAGAAAAAGGAATTTTATGTGGTCAGGACTGATATATAAAGAGAATGAATTTAATTAAGTAAATGGGTTTTAATATCAAAAGTTAACTGGTATAAAATTGGAAATTGGTTTTGTCCCTAGTAAAAGTACATTTTTTTAATTGGTCTGCCTTTGATAATAAGAAATTATTAAAGGTTTTTCCTTATCATTAAGTAACCTTCTAAATCTGCCTGTGAAGGCTTTAACTGTTATTTTGGCTAAACAGATAACTATTGTTTCATAGTGACCTATGATCCTATTTGATCAAGTGTCTTAAAACGTTTTAATATTTATTTTTTATAAACTCCTCTAAAATAAAATTCTAAATTAAGTATTTTTGACCTTGAATTAACTATGGAATTTTTCAGAGGGCTTCTGGAAAATGTCAAAAGATTGTTTTCTCTTCTTATAAAAAGGTAGATATTTAACTAGATTTATTTACTATGTTTATTAAATTACAAGAGAAGCATTATCAAATAGGAAGTAAGATAAAGCCCTTGTTATGTTGCATTTATATAAAAATAGATAAACACATATATTAGAAGTATTGCAAAAATTGTGTGAAATTGCTAAAATATGATATATTTTGGTATAATGTTTTCAGTCATAATTGCAGATATTGTCTTAAAATGTTGTGTATCAAAGATTTCCTTGTCAAGTCTATCAGATTTTAATAATGGGCATTTTTAAGTCTTCTGCTACTTACAGAGAGTTACTATTTTACTCTGATACTTTCAAAGATGTTCCTGCAAAAGTATTTCAACTTCAAAAAAAATTTTAGAAAGGACTTTTTGACAAGTGCCTGTTTTTGATAACTTTAAGATACAAAACGTAACTGGTAAGAGCAAAGGCTGCCCTTGAATCACCTTGAATGGCACGATACCAGGTCCCCCTAACTACCCAGATGGCAACTGTACTTCAGAGACTTGAGCCTTGGGTACATATTTCACAACTAAAGAAGACTCCTCCTGACATCTGACCCCACACAAACACTACAAACTTCCAAATCAAATTGACTAGGAAGTAAAGTAGATGACATCAAGGTTGACTGCTTCCTCCCAAGACACCAAATCAAGACTTCATACTGTAACTAAACACGAAGCCCTCTCTTTTTCTTTCTTTCCTTTACTCTGGCATTGGTCTGAAAAGATAATGCTATCATCTGTATCTTCCAGGCCATTGATAAGAGAGGTAACCTTTCAGACTGCAGGATGTCATCAAAAACTCTGATTTGTCCATAGAAACACCCTGGTTCATTTCCCTGTCTCTGGTTAACACCTCAAACTTGGAGAACTAAGAGTCTAAGATTTACACAAAGAAAGGGACATAAAGCAAAAGTAACCAGAATAAAACCACCTGTGTAGTCTATAGACCCATTATACCAGAAAGCATTCATAATTCAAAATTAGCTCTCTTGAAAGATGCCTATTTCCCTGGTTTGGAATAAATGCAAATGAGGAACCTTTCCTTAACTCAAAGATATTGCAGATTTCAATGCCAAGGCAATAGTTGCCCAACAAAGAACCTTAGACTCTTCAGTCAAAGTTGTTTTTGATAAGAGGATAACTCTTGGTTATATTTTAGCAGAGCAAGGAGGTTCTCTGCTGTGGCCAAGACCACCTGCTACACTTGGAGTAACACTTCTGGGAAAGTTGAAACTCAGTTATATAAGATTACTGAGCAAGCCACTTGGCTTTAAAAGGTGACTCATTCAGCACTAATGTCTTTGACTTATTTGATTTTGATTGATTTAAGTCTGAGGGATGATGGCTTCAAAGTGCACTCCAAACATTGGGAATTATACTGCTTTTAATAATTATAATAATCACTCTGGTATATTGTATTTTTTCAAAAGCTTTAAATATGTTTGCAGCCATTGACCATCCAGCAAATGATCCCACTAACATTGGAACATCAGAAAAGGAACAAAGAGAATGATTTATTTAAAGATTGATTTAAAGCTGTGACCTGTGACTATCAAGGGGTTAAGCAAAAACATTATAACCTATGGATGCCACACAAAGGAACAAGAGAAACTTAGAGAAGTTCAGAATAGTAGCTGAGAGTGGTACTAATGCCTTAAATTTTTATTTCATCTCTAAGTTAAGTTGACAGTATGGTCAAAAGGGGCAAATTGTCAAAAAGAATGAGATCTTTAAATTTATGTGGTTGAATTTTGTTTTTTAACAATCCCAATCATTACAGCCTCCCACCACTATATATAGTCTCTGGTTAATTCTGGAATGTTTGCCTAAAGAACCTGTAGTATATCCAACAGAAGTAGTATTTCCTCTTCTCTCTCCTTTTGTCTTCTTCACCCTGATACTGTATAATGAGATTTCAGCCTAGAATTTATAAATGGCCCCAATATTTACATTCAAATATTAATCTTCTTGACCTAGAATGCTCTTCCCACAGCTTTCTGTTACATCTTTCCATCACACTGGCATGGCATCTACAACCCACCCCACTGATCTCTTGATACCTACAAAGTTGTATTTACCTCTTGGTGTTAAATATCACAAAATCATCTGACCATTGGTAGACAGTTGAATTACAAATTAATATCGTATACCCATTTTCAAGTTGTTTTTCTTGTACATAACAAGAATGTCTCCGCATGGTATTTTTATTTCTACACCTGAAGCCATTCTCCACATTTATTTTAGAGTCTCATTAAGATGTTTTCTGTCTATAGTTCCATTTGCCATTTAAGACCCTTGAGTTTATCTAGCCAGCTGGCATTTAGCAGGACTGTTGCTTGAGTAAATTTTCATAGGCAGAAAAGGGTGAGGAAGGTCCTGCTAGACCTGGAGCAAGCCCTGGAGGAAAACAGCATAAAGGACTAAGAGAATAGTAGAAACTCTGAGAGGAGAAGGACATCATGGAAGAAGAAGACTTTAAAGGAAGTATTAAGAGGCATCAAAGACAAATGTTGACTTTTGCACTTTAACTTAGGGGAGACCATGGACCAGATCATTCAAGAAAAATCTTGCATCCAAGTACTACCAAATATCAGTTTCAGTCATTTTACCAAAACCAAATGCATTTCCAATGAATTTTTTTAGGTACACTAAATACCAACCTTTTCCAGTTACTAAATGTCAATTTCTACATTACACTTAAATGTAAGATCATCAACTATGACAATGGATCCTGCAAGATACCATCTTTAGAAGGCAGAACCCAACATATCTTGCCCTCTGTTGGGAAGGGAATCAATTCACTCAGTATTCTGTATAACCTATGCATTTTGTTGCTTAAAATAAAAAAAAAGCACCAAAAGAAATATTTTCAGAAGAAAACACCTCATAAGTTTTTAAAATTAACTGAATTGATGCTTTTGAACTGTGGTGTTGGAGAAGACTCTTAAGAGTCCCTTGGACTGCAAGGAGATCCAACCTGTCCATCCTAAAGGAAATCAGTCCTGACTGTTCATTGGAAGGACTGATGCTGAAGTCGAAATTCCAATACTTTGGTCACCTGATGCAAAGAACTGAACTTTTCACTGGAAAAGACCTTGATGCTGGGAAAGATTGAAGGCGGGAGGAGAAAGGGTAGACAGAGGATGAGATGGTTGGATGGCATCACCGACTCAATGGACATGAGTTTGAGTAAACTCTGGGCATTGATGATGGACAGGGAGGCCTGGTGTGCTGCGGTTCATGGGGTCGCAAAGAGTCGGACACGACTGAGCGACTGAACTGAACTGAACTGAGATAATGTATGTGTGAAAATTAATAAAAGAAAGAAACCTCAATTAACATTACATTTGGGAAGGCCTGGAGAGGCAACTCTCATGCCCTATCACTCACTGTCATTTGCAGACCCCAACAAGAAGAAATGTAACTTGCATATCAGGCCAGAAGTGACACTACTTTACTACCCCTCAGGCTGAAGGAAGATTTCCTTCTTGCCCAGCAACCAGTTCAACCAACTGAAAAATCTACAGCTCAGTAAGAAACTGTTATCACCGTGAACTCTTTACTTTCTTCCAGTGAATTTTCATTTTTCTTTTGTTGAGGACTTCCCTGTCCTACCCACCTTTCTATGAAAGTCTTCCATCTTATATAACGTCTTCAAGCATCTCTTTGCTTGCCAGATGAGATATTGCCAAATCATGTAATAAAGTCAATTAGATCTTCCAATTTATTCAGGTTAGGTTGTTTTTGTTTTTTTCTTTTTAACACACATTTAGGGCTACTACAACATGAGGTGTATCTAATGCACTCTGAATAAATGTTGATGATCAGCATCAGCTATTCTTAATAGAGATGAGGAATCACAGTTTTAAAAAATATCTTTCGTATTCTAAAAAATTAAATTAAAAATATACTAGGGATTTTCCTAGTGGTCCAGTGGTCAAGAATCTGCCCTGCAATGCAGGGGACTCAAGTTCAAACCCTGGTGGGGAAACTAAGATCCCACATGCCACAGGGCAACTAAACCTGTGTGCCCATGCATGACACAACTAAAGAGTCTGTGCACCACAATGAAAGATCCTGCATGACTCAGGGAAAATCCCATGTGCCTCAACTAAGACCCAACACAAACAGATAAATATTCTTTAAAAAAAAATACTAAACACAGAACATAGACTAAACTACATAGAAAACATAAGAATGTGAAAATGACTACATGTGAAAGCTAGAAATAACACCACCATGACAGCTAGAAGGAGACCATCTTCCTTATTACCTGAATTTTAGGATGCAAGAGCTTCAAAATTGAGAAACAGATTTGTTCACTGGGGGAGTCCATGATAAATTTAGTGTACAAAATAAAATCAGAAGAATTCTAGAGAAGCTCTTCCTGGGATACAGTTCATTTTTTAAAAAGGAAGAGATTGGTTTTTTGATTGTAGCTCTCACCCCTAGCAGCTTGGCAATGGATTAGAATGTTATTAAGATATCTGTCAGAAGCAGCTCAGTTAGTGAGAGTTAAGTTATGGAATGTGTTCTTAGGGGACTTTCAAACTGATACTGTTAATGCAGTATTACAAAACAGGAAACAAAATGGACAACACACAAATAAAGGGTGAGGACAAAACAAACCCATTAGTAGCTGTAGAGTAAGGCCCATAAATCTCAGGCTCTGTGATCCTTTAAGGGGTGACTCATGGTACCTGAAACATATAAATGTGGCCAAGAAAAGAAAAGCAAAAATAAAAAAGCAGAGAGACAAAGGGAATCTGTTTCTCAGAAATTTTTTAAGAAAATTCCATTTTTGCTTCCAAGAACAAGCAATGAACATAGGAGAATGAACTCTTCCATCTCAACCATGTCCCACTTCGCAGCAGGGCCCAAAGAGCTTCAGACTAACAGTCCCACTTCCAGCCTGTTGTACACGCTGTTCATGGCAGAAGAGGCAGGGCTGTTCAAGACAGGGCAGGGATCCCAAAAACATATCAGGAGAAGGACCATGACATCAGAAGGCCAAAGCACTCCAATCCCTAACAGCCCTTTTATTTATCCTCCATCTATCTAATAGCACACATTTGGCCTCTGCTTCTCTGGACCACCATCCCAGGATCACAGCCCAGGTACCTGAGGAAAGATTCTGGCCCAGTGCATCCTTAGAGTTTCAAGTCCTCATTCACTCCCATTCTTTGGCTTCAAAATGATGTACAAATTGACAAAATCGAGTCATTTCTGCTTGGCACTGAGCTTGGCAACCAGATAACACCAGCAAAGCCAGGTCCACATGTATTCTCTCCCATGTTCATCGGCATGCAAAGTTCCAAAATAGAAATTTGTTTCTCCTGCAGTTTTATGACATTTCTACTGCCTGATTATCCCACTTTACAGTAATTTGCATCATTATGGGCCTGTGTGGCAAATGAAACAAATTGCCATAAAATGTTGGGAAAATCCTAAATCATGGCTCTGTCTGGTTTGCTTGAATGATAAAACTGGGTTGAATTCAGATGGCTCGGTTCATTTTGCAACAAACAGTCCTGCAGGCCTTAATGGGTGCTACTGGCTCGCACATCGGGCTGCGTGGTGACTACTAAATGAGGCAAACTAATAGAATTTTTTTCCGAGGCACTAAGCAAGTCTTCAGTAAAAAAAAACACATTGATTCTAAAGTTGTTTACTACCAACTAAATAGAACCCCTATAGCTTTTCCCATGCAGCCCACATTAGAGCTAAATTAACAGCCCTCATATGTATCCATTCTACTAGTACCAGACAAAAGTGCTTACACCATTAGGAGTGGAAGTTGCCTCAGTCTAAATCTTGATACAAGAGATTGTCCTTCTCATTTAACTGCCTAGCTATCAAAAGTTGTGATATCAGGTATAGACAAGCCTTTAAAAAAAATAAATGCACTGAAAGGTCATAAGTAATTGCTGCATTTTAATTCAGTGGTGATGTGCTGTTAGTTTTAAAGTAAAGGAATAGAAGACTGATGGGCTAGACATGCAAAAATGAGATTCGGGAAGGCGAATAACTCTGATAATTAGTAAGATCCTTGTTGATGACAGTCTTGGTTCAGCTTTTGCAAATCTCTCCTGTGAGTAAATTTATGAGCAGAGAAGCCTCATAGTTAGCAATTCTCTCGGCTCAAAACACACGAGATTCATTTGGACAATAAGGCTGGAATAAAAGCAATGGAATTTTATTTCTTATAACCTCTTGTATCTCACATTCCCCTAACCTCCAAATCACTCAGTGTTCTAACCTAAGACACTTACAGTGAATACTCAGCCTTTCCTATATGTGAGGCAAGTCTTTCAGAACCACCCTCCCATCTCCTAACCTCTCCATTAGACAGGTTTCTAGTGTCATTTCAAACAAATAGAGGAGAATGCCCAGATGAAGTGAACCTTACAAAGGAGACTCAGAGTCTTGAGGACACGATTAAAATCAAGAGGGATAAGCTGCATCAAAACCTCAGTATCCAGAAAATTACAACAATGCTGTAGAACAGGGAGTTTTGTAGAGTCTGGTTTTACTTTATTTAAAACATGCACACAATTTCATGTAATACTTCATTAAAAGAAAGTAATTGAATTCAGTTTTCATTCATTGAACATTTAATATGTGTTAAGCACTTTACTGAAAAGTTTAAATGATTATTATTTGATTTAATCAGTCCAACATATGCACACACACACACCCCTGCATTTGCCACTTCCAGATAAGTAACTTAATACTTACAAAGACTAAACTTCTTCAAAGATCGACAGGCAGTCAGAGGCAGAGCTAAAATCTGAACCATGATCTAGTCTCACCATTAATTTCATGCTCTCTACCACTATTATACACAGATGCCTTATAAAAATCAAGTTTTCTGCCAAATTAACATTATTATTAGTCCAACAATAAACTCCACAGGATTAAAGATCCTTGCAAAATTTTAGCAAGTATCTCATATTTGGATTCTCCTGGATGATTTTTATGACTCATTAATATAGCCTCTTCTTCTAACTTGTTTATCTTTTTCTATTTCAATCTCATTTGCTAGACAAAATATATTGTCTGATTACAAAATAATGTTTTGACTCTAGATTTATCTTTCTTTTCATCTTAGTTTTGCTTATTTAGGAGGTCACAAAAGCTGTGCCAATAAACCAAGCCCACAATACGAAGCAACTTAAAGGTCTTGAGTATTTGCTATTTATAGCAGTTTGAATTCATGCTATTTGAATGACAAATAAACGTGTACATTTCCAGACTATAAATATTTATTCTGGTGTTCCCTTAGATTTCACATATGTTCTTTTCCTTTTGGTTTCTAAAAAAGGAAGCATAGAAGAATTTCTGGAAATCCTCAGTCTTGAACCCAGAGGTCCTGATTTGTAGTTTAGAAAGCATCTGTTAAGTTATGAACCTATATATTACACACAGATTTTCAGACAGTCCTTTGACATATATTACATATTCCACTTCTTCCCTAAGAAGAATCACTAAGCTAAAATTCTTTAGTAACTTGTGAGAAGCCACTAATGTGTTGGGCTTTGCTATAGCTGTGGTTTCTTAACCACCAGACCACCAGGGAAGTCCCTGTGTCAACTTAACTGAGCTTGAAACTACATTTCCCAGAGTTTCCTTTGTTGCATAGTTCCAGGTTAACATGGGACCCGAGAGACATTTTACAGGTATCTAGAAGGTGGAAATGAAGTGGCCATATTCTCTTTGTGGTCAAAAGGGTGGTGCAGGGCACAGAGCACTTGGCAGCTCACACATGCTGTTGCTGCTTTGCTGCCTCACTTTGTGAGGCAGTGGTCTAACTTGCTGCTCCTTCAGCTCCCACAGGACACTCACATCACTGAAGTGGGAGGACTGGAGGCAGGCAGATAGCAGCAAGGTTTCCAGCTCATCCTTCTGTGTTCTCCTTTGTCCCTATCTCCCCATTTCACATCTGTCTTCCCTTCCTGATATTTTTTACCTGATGACTTGAAGGCCAACATCGGATATAGAAGCAACAGCACTTCAGAAATTATACTAAGTCAGTCCTCCTTGATAAAGCCCATATTCTTATCATTTCTAAGATTCTATTTCTTTGATCAAACCCATGTGTTTACCATACACATGTGCCTATTATCTATAGAAAAGGCATACTGCTAATTGTTTTCTAGGATTTATCTCATTCACTCCTCATAGCAACCATGGAATGCGTACTATTAATACTACTATCCCCATTAGAGATGAAGAACTGGGCTCACCAGGACCAAGTGACCCTTCCCATATCACATTCCTAAAGGAGTAATGAAGCTGGAACTCAAACCCTGCGAACATGATAAAGAGAGTCCAGAAGGTTATATGCTGTATGTACTACATCTTTAGTTATGCTCCTTGGGGCAGTCTGTAAGGTTTAGACACTTACTAAGTGCTCTTTTCGTCAGGGATTTTTGCTCAGAAGTCTTTGGGTTCATGACTAAGAAAGTGCAATTGATTGAGGAATAGAATTTTTGAGGTAGAAAGTTTAAACATCACTGAGCCCAAGTATATGTAAAAGAAAATAAATCTTACAGAAGAGATTGTGCAAGTTAAGCAAAGTCTCTTGATGAGGGGTTTCTCCCTAAATTCTGTGCCCTCTGTCACAACATACTCCAAATGCGAGCAAACTGAGCTTCACCTTCAATAGTCAGTGATGCAGGGATCTGGGACATACCACGGAGCATCTCCTGAGCCAGGTTTAGGACTCTGAGATTTGTCCATGTGTGTATAACTATCTCTCTGATGTCCTTTGGCCTAAGAGAAATAACTCAATTTCACTATTTGTGTGCTGTAAGAGCCCTTTCTGGTGTAATTCAAGTCTCTTCCAACACTTCAACTGGAGGAACTATTAGGAAAATCCTTTCCAATAATTCTGTTAATAGTTTCCAGCAAACTTCAACCTGGAGCGACATTTGAATGAATTTATCTGTAGTGGGCTTCTGCAAGAATCAATAAGTCATTTTGATTCATTCTCAGTTTCTAGAGGAAAGTATTTATTTCCTAAGATGAGACTGAATAGAAATGGGAATCATTTGTATGGGGTGAAACATAGCTTGCTGATTAACGTTATCCCCTTTTCCTTTACTACTCCAGAAAGATTAAACTATGGGAATTTTGAAACTTAAAACTACAGATTTCTTCTCTCCATACTCTTAGAGAAGCACTTATTGTCCCCATGGGATTTTGATAATTTGTACCACTTTGATGTTAGAATTTTATCTGGAAAAATACTTTGAAAACACAGCTAGCCTAAAATTAGACCTTGCTTCAACCACTAGTATATAAATACATGAAAATGTGTCCATATAAACATCAATTCTCTTATATGTTTCAGTGAAAATTAATAACAAAAATATAAGTCATAATTTTGAGAGAGGAACTTATTAACTGGCAACATGAACATAAGATTTTTTTAAAAAACAATAAATATTTTCTTACAACAGTGAAAGGGTTTACAGAAGTAAAATTTCTACAGAGGAATTTACATTACAAACAAACCCCAAAAGAACAAAGGTTCTTGTGAAACTATGGTCATTCCTTTCTACCTTATAGAGACCATAGTGTAATTGGAATGAATCTGCATCTATAAGTCTGGAAGAAATGACCACTAAAACTTTAGAACATCCCCTGGAAACTTCAATCTAACTGGGAATTAATCCTTATAGGATTCAAATAGCATGTAAGTTTTGCTTCCCTTGACAGTTATAAAAAATGGAAAACTTGAGGTTCCCAGGAGTCAATTATAAAGCCTATTTGAATGTCCTGGGAGATTAATAATTATGCACTCAATTTCAACATGTTTTTGCCCCAAGTCACCAAGCAATTCTCAGATACCAGCTGGATGTCCTTCAATTCAACTCAGTTCTGATACAATTCAACACCTACTGATGTGCCATGATCTTTCCCTGGGGTGCACCCCTACTCTAGCCAAGTTTATCACCAGTCTTAGTTACTAGAGGTGAGGGAAAGCTAAGATGATAACAATTCAACATTTTGAAAAATTATTTTTGTCAAATTTTAAAATATTTTATAAAACATAAAAAATATTACAAAAACACATACTCAGCAATCAAAGTCAATACATTTTAACATCTTGCTCTATTTTCTGCAGCTTTCTTTTTTCTTTCTTTACAGACACAGCCAAAGCTCAATCATATTTTGTCTACCCTCCCTTCCTTCTACTTTTATAAAGGTAACAACAATCTTGAAGTTGGTATGTATCACTCCCATGCATGATTTTCAACATTAAGTAAATATGTGGGAAATCACTAAAAATATATAGTATGCCTTTGTATAATTTTTAACTTAAAGATATGACATTCTATACAAGTATTTCTCAACCTTGGCTCTACTGACATTTTGGGTCATGTATCAATTTCTTATCACTGCCATAACAAATTACACAAAATCAGTGTCTCGAAACAATACCAATTTATTACTTTATAGGTCTGGAGGTCAGAGGGTGAATGAATCTTACAGGGCTGACCTCAAGGTGTCAGTACAGCTGGTTTCTTCTGCAGACTCTAGGAGAGAACTTACTGTCTTGTTTCTGCCAAATTCTAAAGGGTATCTTCATTCCTTGGCTTGTGGCCTTGCATCTCATAGACTTTTTTCCACCTGCTTCCATCATAACATTGCCTTCTTCTTTCTTTACCCTTGTATTACACTTATAAGGACCCTTGCAATTACACTTACTTAGGCCCTATCAGGACAGTCCAGGATCATCTGAGTAGGAAGCCAGGCTTCAATAGTACCTGAACTGTGAATTTTCAGACGTTCAAGCTGGATTTAGAGGAACCAGAGATCAAATTGCCAACATCCGTTGGATCATCAAAAAGCAAGAGAATTCCAGAAAACCATCTACTTCTGCTTTATTGACTATGCCAAAGCCTTTGACTCTGTGGATCACAACAAACTGGAAAATTCTGAAAGAGATGGGAATACCAGACCACCTGACCTGCCTCCTGAGAAATCTATATACAGGTCAAGAAGCAACAGTTAGAACTGGACAAGGAACAACAGACTAGTTCCAAATCAGGAAAGGAGTATGTCAAGGCTGTATATTGTCACCCTGCTTATTTAACTTATATGCAGAGTACATCATGTGAAATGCTAGGCTGAATGAAGCACAAGCTGGAATCAAAACTGCTGGGAGAAATATCAATAACATCAGATACTCAGATGACACCACCCTTATGGTAGAAAGTGAAGAAGAACTAAAAAGTCTCTTGATGAAAGTGATAGAGGAGAGTGAAGAAAAAGTTGGCTTAAAACTCAACATTCAGAAAACTAAGATCACAGCATCTGTCCCATCACTTCATGGCAAATAGGTGGGGAAACACTGGAAATAGTGAGAGACTTTATATTCTTTGGCTCCAAAATCACTGCTGATGGTGACTGCAGCCATGAAATTAAAAGATGCTTGCTCCTTGGAAGAAAGCTATGACCAACTTAGACAGCATATTAAAAATCAGAGACATTACTTTGCCAACAAAGGTCCATCTAGTCAAAGCTATGGTCTTTACAGTAGTCATGTATGGATGTGAGAGTTGGACTATAAAGAAAGCTGAGCACCAAAGAATTGATGCTTTTGAATTGTGGTGTTGGAGAAGACTCTTGAGAGTCCCTTGGACTGCAAGAAGATCCAACTAGTCAATCCTAAAGGAAATCAGTCCTGAATATTAGTTGGAAGGACTGACGCTGAAGCTGCAACTCCAATACTTTAGCCACCTGATGCAAAGAAACTTAACTTTTCATTGGAAAAGACCCTGATGCTGGGAAAGATTGAAGGCAAGAAGAGAAAGGGATGAGAGAGGATGAGATGATTGAATGGCATCACCGACTCAATGGACATGAGTTTGAGTAAGCTCTGGGAATTGGTGATGGACAGGGAAACCTGGTGTGCTACAGTCCATGTGAATCACAAAGATTTGGACACAACTGAGCAACTGACCTGAACTGAACTGTCTCACCATTTTAAGACCTTTCATTTAATCACATGGGCAAAGTCCTTTTTGCCATAGAACACAGAATTCATAGGTTTCAGGGATTAGAATATGGGCATCTTTGGGGACCATTACTGAGCCTACTACAGGGCAGATAATTCTACACTCTGTAGGGGACTGTCCTGTACATTGCAGAATGTTTAGCTGAATCCCAAATCTATATTCCCCAGATGCCAGAGACAACCCTCAAGTTTTAAGAGCCAAAAATGCCTCCAGATATTGCCCGATGTCTCCTGGGGGTGCGGGGAGGCAACATCATGTTGAGAATAGTTCATCATTTGGTATATTTCATTCTATATCATGTTTGAAAATTATTCATGTCAAAACATTAACAACTAATTCATTACTTTCAAGTGCTTCAAATATTTTGTTGAATGAATAAAAGCTTTTTTTCCTGTTTTTCTTCTATTACGAACAATGCTTCATAAATAATCTGAACATGACTGAAGAATTTCTTTATGCTACCGCAATGGTTCTTGCTCTTTAACATACTTGATTCTTACTTGATAAGAACCACCTAAAGAGCTCCCTGTAACACAGATTTTTGGGGAACAGGCCAAGAGTTTCTGATTCAATAGATCCTGAAATACTGAGTTTTTAACAAGTTCCCAGGTGATGCTGAAACTACCAGTTTAGGGACCACTCTGAGAACCACTTCTCTAAGACATATGCTTAGAAGTATGATGCCAAGTATGATTTGCTAGGTATTATCAAATTGCCACCACACTGGTTATAACAATTTCACTCACCCTCAAGGAATGAATTCATTATTCTCTACAATCTGACCAATTGGTGCAGAGAGGCTGTGATTTTTTTTTGCAAAAGTGAGGGATTAAAGTAGCATCACATAGCCTATTACTTTATATTTCCCACATTACCAAAGAAGTTATGCATATTACCATACAATTATTATCCATTTGGGGTTCCTATCCTGTATGATGCCTGTTCTTATTTTTTTTCCTGGTTTTCTACAGAGATGGTGGTGGTGTTCAGTCACTCAGCCACACATGACTCTTTGCAACCCCATGGACCACAACACTCCAGGCTTCCATGTCCATCACCAACTCCTGGAGCTTGTTCAAACTCATGTCCATTGAGTCAGTGATGCCATCCAACCATCTCATCCTCTGTTGTCCCCTTTTCCTGCCTTCAATCCTTCCTACTATCAGGGTCTTTTCCAATGAGTCAGTTCTTCACATGAGGTGGTCAAAGTATTGGAGCTTCAGCATCAGTCCTTCCAATGAATATTCAGGACTGATTTCCTTTAGGATTGACTAGTTGGATCTCCTTTCAGTCCAAGGGACTCTCAAGAGTCTTCTCCAACACCACAGTTTGAAAGCATCAGTTCCTTGGCACTCAATCTTCTTTATGGTCCAACTCTCACATCCATACATGACTACTGGAAAAATCATAGCTTTGACTAAATGGACTTTTATCAGCAAAGTAACGTCTCTGCTTCTTAATACGCTGTCTAGGTTCTACAGAGGTAATTATAGAATTTTTTTCTACACTTCAGATATTGAATTTCTGTTAGTTTTATACATTTCAAGTGTATGTTTCTTGTTTTTAGAATTTTCCCCTTTGCTTCTTTTGATAAAAAGATATTTATTTTAATGTAGTCAAATTTATCCATCTTTTTTATGGTTTTTTAAAATTTTTTTATCTTAAGAAATCCTTCTCTGCCCTAAGGTCAGAGAGACATTTCTCTCCATTTTTTCAAATTTTGCCTTATATATTTTCACACTTAGTTTAACTGAAATTTATTTTTGTATATGATATGAGGCAGGGATCTATTTTAATTCATCTCATAGGAATAGCTGGTTGACTCAGCCTTATTTACTGGGCAGTTGGATTCATGATTTGTAATTCTCCTCTGCCATACATACGCATATATGAGTGATTCTGTTTTTCAGCTTTCTATTCTATTCTAGTCCATTGAATATTTTTGTACCATAGTTTTAACTAATGGTTAAGGTTTATACAGGTCTTAACACGTTTTAGGTTAAATATTCCTTTATTCTTGTTCAAAAAATGTCATTGCTTTTCTCTTTATCTTGTCAATTAAAATTTAAAATCAGCTCAAGTTCTATGGGGAAAAAGCATTTTTATATATGTTGCATAGAAATTATAAAGGTCAGTTTCTATCATTATAACATCAGGTTTTCCATCTAGTAACATAATCCATTTGCCCATTTATTTAAGTCTTTTATGTTATTTAATAAAGTTTTAAAAGCTTATTCTTAAATGTCTTCACTACTTTTTTATACATTTGTTTCTAGGTCCTTAAAATTTTGTGCTATTCTTAATGACATTTTATTTGCATTTTCTAATTGCTCCTTCTCTATAGAAATGCTGATAATATTTGTACTAGATATTGTATCCAGTAGCCTTGTAGCATTTCCTGATTCATTCCAGTAGTTTTGTAGATTTGTGTGGGTTTTTCTAAATAGGCAACATGTGGATACATGTTTCTTCCTTTCTGTTTCTCATGCTTAGTGGTCTTATCATGGCAACTAGGATCTCCAATACTACACTGATGAGAGCTTCTGAAAATGAGAATCCTGGTCTTATTCCTAGCTTTGAAAATATTGCTTTTGTTATGTCACCATCAAGTATAATATTTGCTATTGCTTTTTAACTCACCAGGTAAAGAAAGTTTGCTGAGAGAGGTTATCATGGGTAAATATTGAACTTAATGAAATGTGTATCTTTTGTATATTGGTGGATTATATGATTTTTATCTTTTAAGTTATTAATGAGGTAAATTATACTGATTTACTTCTTAAGACAGTTTCAATTTTTAGCAAAGTTACTAATAACTATATTTTAAAGGGTCAAATGATTCTACCTATTTATTGTGAAACACAGACTCTCTTCCTTTACCATTTCCTCACCCACAAATGCAATAGCTTCTATGTCTTTTAACTGATTTTTTCAGTGCTTGTTTCTGTATCTCTAAATAAGATGACTATGTTGTTACTTCTTGATTTTTCAGAACTTTAGCCCTCTATTTTCACTGTATAATCATCCTTTATTCCCAGCTCCGACCACACATTTACTCACCTCCTAAATGAGTCACACACTTATTTTACTCTAATAAATACTGTGTTTACATTACTATAACTATACAAACACTATTCACAGCTGAACCATACAGTAAACTATGATTATTTTTCCTTTGTTGGCAAAATCATTTTCTCGGCTTGCACTATCTTATTTGCTAAGTTTTCTGAGTTTACAAATAACACCAAACTCTTACCCAGTTCCCTAAATCTCCTTTTAAGATGATAAGATACATCAGATATTCTATCAACTTTATCTTCCTGAAGAAGATTCTCACCTGTTCCAATCTGCATTTTTCCTGTGATGGATCTCCAATACCTACTACCCACGTGTGAATTCTTTTGTTTATGCCTACCAATTACTAAGAGCAGTGTATGATATCTCATGACAATATTTGATATACCTTCATGAAATTTTCAGTTTTTATTTTATATTCTGAAGCTACATTTTTAGGTACTTAGAGGTTCCAAATTGTTATAGCTTCCTGAAGAATTGTTCCCCTTATCATTATGTAATGATTCTCTATGTAGTATGATAAATATAGGTACACCAGTTTTCTTCTAGTCAGTATTAGTCTCACATATCACTTCCTTTCCTTAACTTGCAACCTGTTTTATTATGCTTTAGATGTCTCTCTTTGAAGCAACATATAGGTAGGTTTGTTCTTTTTCAATCTAAAAGCTTCTAAACTGATAAAAAGCCATACATTTATATTTTTGTTACTTTAGATATATCTGGATTATTTTGTGCTTTCATTTTATCATACTGTACATTTTATCCTTCCATGCTTTGTCATTGAATAATCAAGCTTCATCTAGTTGGCCTTTCTCCTTCCACTACCACTGTTAAGCGAAAGACTTAATATCAGGCATGACCTTAGAAAGCAGCCCTTCAGAGAATGAGGTTTCTGTTCTGCCTAGGATGACTAATCCTAATTATCAAGGGGAAATTGGTTTGCCTCTGCACAATGGGAAAATAGGGATTTTTGTGTCACTGTGTCAGTAACACAAAGGCCCTCTGGGAAGCCTCGTAATGCTTCCATGATCAATATAAAAGTTAATGAATATTGTGGCTCAGCTGGTAAAGAATCCACCTGCAATGTGGGTGACCTGGGTTCAGTCCCTGGGTTAGAAAGATACCTTGAAGAAGGGAAAGGCTACCCACTCCAGTATTTTGGCCTGGAGAACTCCATGGACTGTATAGTCCACAGGGTCGCAAAGAGTTGGACACAACTGAGTGACTTTCACTTCACAGCAACTAAAAATAGAAATTAGCACCAATGATGAATCATACTCTAGAAATGGAGGTTTAGTTAACCCAACAGGTAACGAATATCTAATCAGTTTTTCCTCCATTTAATCTATGGTTTTTCCAAGTTAAGAGTATTACAATATATAATTCTATTCTCATATATTTCACCTCTATTTCACTGTGCTAAAGCTGTGCATTTTACTTTTATCTGTATTTTCTATTTTATGGGTCTTTTCTTCAGTTTTTTCTAATGGGATATTTAACCTCTCCATTAGGTTTTAATTTCAAATTTCTAAGTGTTTTCAGAAGTTCAATTTTATTTTTTCCCAAATCTGCCTAAGCATCATTTTTTGTTTTTGTGTTTTTTCCTTATGTTTCTCGGTCTTTCTTTTTCCTTTGTTAGCCATTTAAAAGATATTTATTGTTTAAATTTAGATTACTTTATCTCAGAATTTGGCTTGCTAAACTTTTGTCTGCTGACACTAACTTATGACAGAACTTAAGTTCATCTTATGTGGAAATAGTTTTCCCCGGGATCTGGATTATGGAGAAAAACCTTTAAGCATACTTTCATTTATTTCTTGCTGGTATTCGAAGGATAGTACCTGCCTGGGGACGACTTTACATCAGTTCATCAATTTGGTAGTATGAAAAAGCACAGTTTTAACAGAAGTGTGATTACATTTGGGGTCTAAGAGGCTTCTCCTTCATCATTAAATGAAACATACTTTAATTCTGTCTGTGGACAAGCCCTACCACTAGAGCTCCAATTTTCAGTGCATGTTTCATTGAGTTGTACCTTTTTGTCAATTGCCAAAGCAAAGCACATTCACACTCCAGTGAATGATATATAAGCATAGTATCAGTTCAGTCATTCAGTCGTGTCTGACTCTTTGCAACCCCATGGACTGCAGCATGCCAGTCTTCCTTGTCCATCACCAACTCCTGGAGCTTGCCCAAACTCATGTCCATCAAGTTGGTGATGCCATCCCACAATCTCATCCTCTGTCATCCCCTTCTCCTCCTACCTTCAATCTTTCCCAACATCAGGGTCTTTTCCGATGAGTCAGTTCTTCACATCAGGTGGCCAAAGCATTGAACATTCAGCTTCAGCATCAATCCTTCCAATAAATATTCAGTACTGGTTGGATCTCTTTGCAATCCAAGGGACTCTCAAGAGTCTCCTCCAACACCACAGTTCAAAAGCATCAATTCTTTGGTGAGAGTCCCTTGGACTGCAAGGAGATCAAACTAGTCAATCCTACAGGAAATCAGTCATGAATATTCATTGGAAGGACTGATGCTGAAGCTCCAAAATATTAGGCAGGGAGAAGAGCAAGTTCACAAGCAAAACTGAACACAAGTTTGGCATTTCGTGGAAACAGAGAAGAGTGAAAGACATTTGTACAACAAAAGATGTGACGTGGATGGGGCTAGACAGATCAGCTGCAGTGATCTTATGAAAGTCTCCTACCAATGCAGAGTGGAAGAAATTCTGATTGGAAGATTATATATCTTGTTTTTACATAAAATTTGAAACATGGAAATATGAAATGATTATATAGTAAATGCTGCCTTTGATTGACTTAATCATTTCAAACATGAAAGACATGTATAATTAATAGGCTTTAGTGGTTAAAAAAAAAAAAGAAAAAAAGGTCATTTCTGGTCTAATACTTGTTCTTCTTTAGTATCTTGGCAGGGGGCAGCAGCTAAGAAAGATTTTCCTCTTGGCCACTGCCCAAAGAAGGACTGAAGAAAAGGAATAGGGGTTGTTAGAGAGGACTGGACATAAGCCCAGCCCAGTCAACACGGACACAGAGCATGAGACAGGAGAGAGTAAAAATACCTGCTAAACCATATTGCCAACTATGCTTTTCAGAGGACAGGAGAATTGGGGAATCCTGTACTTTTGAGGAATGGATGCTAACCACGTACACATACTGGAGTTGTAAATTACATGATTCTGACACTTTTTTCAAGAAAATCCTGGATTTTATATATAGTAGACAGAACGGAAGTAGAATAAACAAGATTCTGTGGCTATGCAAGCCAATGGTTTCTAAACCTGGTTGTACTAAGTACTGTCATCTAGGGAGAGATCAAAAAACTGTTAAGTGCCTAGGGCCCACCCTTTAGTCTAGAATTTCATTGTCTAACTTTTTAAGTTGCCCCAAGTGAATCTTGTGTAGTTAATCCAGCATAAGTCAGCAGATCAGCTCTCAGAAAATGCAAATAAAATGTTCCTTGTTTTAATCCATATTCAAATTAAAATGTTTTTATCAGTTCTCTTTATCTCAAAAATGATACCTTTTACAAAAATCAACTTATAATTATTAAAATTATTCTTCCAGAGATTTAAAAAATGTTTACTTCATACATTCAATTTTATCTCATTTTTTTCTTATTATAAATAATTTACATGCTGATAGAGGTAGAATTATAAACCAATAAAGGAAAGGCTATTACTTAATAGCACATGGTAAGACAGTACAGTAGTCCTTCAGTATCTGCAGGAAATTGGCTCCAGCCATCCCCTCCCCATTACCAAAATCTGCAGATTCTCAAGTTCTTTATATAAAATGGGATAGTGTTTTCTTATAACCTACACACATCTTCCCATATACTTTAAATCATCTCTAGATTACTTACAATACCTAAAACAATGTAAATTTATGTAGTTGTGAATATTATGTAAATGCTGTGTAAATAACTGTCAGGCTATTAGCAAACTCAACTTTCTGGAATTTTTTTCAAGTATTTTTGAAACATATTGGTTGAACTGCAGTTGGCCTTGGATACCTGTGGATGCAGAACCCACAGGTATCAAAGGTCAACTGAAGTTATAATCATTCCTTATACCTAAGCCAAAATAAATTTGAGTTATCAATATTGTAAATAAATAAAATACATTAAATATTTTAAATCTACAATTAGAAAAAACATTTAAAGTCTGATATAAAACCTAGAAGCCATAAAAGGTTATTGATAAATCTGAAAATATAAAATAGAACATTTCTATAACGTGAAAAGAAATTATTCTTAAAATGATAAAAAGGAGATGCATACTTTTCAAGTTCTTAAAGACAACTCAACAGAAAAATGGGGAAATGTGATAACAGATAGTTCTCATAGAAAAGGAAATGTCTTAAAAATATGATAAGATGCTAAACTTCCTTCATAATAATATAAATACACATGAAAATATACATATAATCAAATGAAAAAGTGAAAGTTAATCACTCAGTCATGTCTGACGTTTTGTGACCCCAAGGACTGTAGCCCACCAGGCTCCTCTGCCCTAATTCTCCAGGCAAGAATACTGGACTGGGTAGCCATTCCTTTCTCCAGGTGATCTTCCAGACCCAAAGATCAAACTCAGGTCTCCTGCATTGCAGGCAGATTCTTTACCATCTAAGCCACCAAGGAAGCCCTATATAATCACATAAACATATGTGATTATGTTTTAACCTCTTTTTAACCAACTTTTAACCTCTCAAAACTGACAGATCAGTTTGATAACACATAGTTTTATGACTATGGGCGAAACTGAACCTCTCACACATTCTTTGTGAGAGTGTAAAATGGCATAGCTTTTTTGTAAAATGTAAAAATTGTAAAATGGCAATTTAGTAACATCTATCAATATATATTAAGACCCAGAGATTTCACTTCTAAGAAATTATGCTACAGTTATAGTCACAAGTGTGCAAGATAACATGTAAAAGAATGTACATGATACCATTATTAACACAACTTAGAAACAACCCAAATACCCATCAAGAGGGAATTTAATAACACAATGCTGTCATTAAAGAGAATACAGGCAGACTTACATTGAGATACAGAAGAATGTACCAATTGTGTGAAAATAATTGTATCATATGTACATACATTTCATATAATTGGAACATTCTTCTATATCTCAATATAAGTCTGTCTCATTCCTTTTAATGGCAGCATTGTGTTATCAAATTCCCTCTTGATGGGCATTTGGGTTGTTTCTAATTGTATCATATACAGATAGTTTTAAGGCTTCCCTTATGGCTCAGTGGGTAAAGAATCTGCTTGCCATGCAGGAGACACAGGTTCATTCAATCCCTGGGTCAGGAATATCCCCTAAATGAAGGGAATGAGAACACACTCCAGTACTCTTGCCTGAAAAATCCCATGGACAGAGGAGCCTGGGGGGCTACAGTCCAAAAGGTCACTACAGTCTGAGTGACTAAACACACACACACATATATACTTTTATCATAAATCTTTTGTGTTTTTTTTTTAAATTTTGTGTTGTATGAATATATTACTCATTCCAAAACTTACACATGCATTTATGGCATTTCATAGTTAGATGGCAAATAGAATGCAATACTATAAAAACTATAATAAAGCCATTATGGTGATCATACTATTGGTTTTTACTTTGAAAAATCATCTTTAATGTTTTATATATATGTAAAAATTAGAAGAAGACTGACAAGTCAGTTTTTTTAAAAGGTATTCTTATTCTTTTCCACTATGGTTTCAGTTTGCTCTACAATAGAATGTAACACAACACTGTAAATTAATTATACTTACATAACATAAAATCTGAAAATAATGATAAAATTAAAAGATTGATTTTTAAAGTATTCCTGCTCATTCTATAAAGATTCAGATCAGATCAGTCATTCAGTCGTGTCCGACTCTTTGTGACCCCAAAAATCGCAGCACGCCAGGCCTCCCTGTCCATCACCAACTCCCAGAGTTCACCCAGACTCACGTCCATCGAGTCAGTGATGCTATCCAGCCATTTCTTCCTCTGTCGTCCCCTTCTCCTCCTGCCCCTAATCCCTCCCAGCATCAGAGTCTTTTCCAATGAGTCAACTTTTCGCATGAGGTGGCCAAAGTACTGGAGTTTCAGCTTTAGCATCATTCCTTCCAAAGAAATCCCAGGGCTGATCTCCTTCAGAATGGACTGGTTGGATCTCCTTGCAGTCCAAGGGACTCTCAAGAGTCTTCTCCAACACCACAGTTCAAAAGCATCAAGTCTTTGGTGCTCAGCCTTCTTCACAGTCCACCTCTCACATCCATACATGACCACAGGAAAAACCATAGCCTTGACTAGATGAACTTTTGTTGGCAAAGTAATGTCTCTGCTTTTGAATATGCTATCTAGGTTGGTCATAACTTTCCTTCCAAGGAGTAAGCGCCTTTTAATTTCATGGCTGCAGTCACCATCTGTAGTGATTTTGGAGCCCAGAAAAATAAAGATTATAAAACCCTAAATAGTAGAGAGAAGAAAATATATATATAAATGACAATCTCCCCAACTCAAAAGAGCTACTATTAGCATTTTGGTATCTTCCTATTTCTATATATAATTATGTGCCTGTTAGTATGTCTATAATATGTAAAACTAAATACATATACCCAAAAATGTATATTTTAGAAGAAATAGTGACAGTATATTCCCTACTACACTGTTTTTTATAGTTAGCAAATGATGGTAGGTTCATTTAAAAATAGAATATAGCAGTAAAAATGAGGGTATTAACTAATATTTATACATTTAGTCTTTATATTTACTTTGGAGGTTTAATCAGTTTGACATTAATAGACATATGCTCCAACTGTAAATTTAAAGAGTATGCTTTTGCACAACATAGAAAAGAAACTTATGGTTACCAAAGGGGGAAAGTGGGTGGCAGGGATAAATCAGAAGGTTAAGATTACCATATACACACTACTATAAATTCCATGGTCAGAGAAGCCTAGCTACAGTCCATGGGCTACAGTCCATGGGGCCAAAAAGAGTCGAACACAACCTAGCAACTAAGCAGCAGCATATATAAATAGAATGTTTGACACATCACAGGGGCCCAGTATATATTTGTTGAATGAATGAATGTGTCCCACCTACCTATGTAGCCTTAAAGGATTTTCAAAATAACAAAAATGCTATAGCTTTTCTAAAACTCCAGGTAGAAAAAAAATCGGGGAAAATTGGAAGTTAGAAAGTCTAAGGTAGGCAGAACACTGGCACCTGAAAGCTTTTGGGGGATATGTTAGTTTATATGGCAAAAGGGACACGGCACATGTAATTAGGTAACAGACATTAAAATAGAGACAGAAGCCTGGATTACCCAAGTGGGCCCGATCTAACCAAGGGAGGCGTTAAAAACCCCAGAAATGTTCTACAGTTACAGTAGCGGAAGTCAGAGAGATTGAAGAGCGAGAGGGACTCCATCCACCTTTGCTGGAGAGAAGCTACTTGGAAAGCAAGCAGCCTATGGGTGCAGAGACCGGCCTCAGGCTAAGAGCCAGTAACCAAACAGGGGCCTCCAACCCACAACCACAAAGAGTGGAATTCAGCCAACAATTTGAATGAGGTGGAAGATTTGCTCCTAGAGCTTCCAGAAAGGAAGTTTGTCCTTATGAGACTGTTAGGGACCCAGCTAGGCCACACTGCATTAGCTGAACTGGGGGGTAATAAATGGTGTTGTTGAAGGCTGCTCAGTTTGTGGAAATGCAATGGCTGTGATGGAAAACTATGCTACCTAACCCTAAAACTCTTGCTTGGTAAGATATGTTTGAAAAAAGAGAACTGAAGGTCCATGACTGGACAGTAACAGCAGAGATTTGAGAGCACCCCTATCATAAAGCTACAGTGTTCTCTAACATGCTTGAACTCCAGACAAAACCATGTTTCTGGAAACCAGGAATTAATATTATTTCCTTCTACTTATGTGTCTTCTCACAGACTTTGTCATTAGAGTAGAATGAGGTAATCATCCTGAGATGATTTATAGGGTCCAAATCAACTATGACACTCAACAGATTTAACGATCTTTCTGCCTGCTTGGTGATTGTTAACTAGGAAGAAACTCACTATAGTTAATGTTACACTAAATACCACGTTTAAAAAATGAGAGGCAGCTAAAAACTCCATTTCTCTGAATCAAGTTATCCCCAAGTAAGAATGCGCATGAATGTGCACAAATGCAGAAGCATTGCCTATCAACAATTTTAAGTGTTTTCTTAATATTTTAAAATATTTGCAGGTAAGAATTGTCTTAAAAATGGTGTATACTCTTAAAATATTGTGACTTTTCTTTCTTAAAAAAAAAAAAGCTGTTTTTAAAGCAAGATTAGTTCCATAGATGGAGGAAATGTGGTATTCAGTATTCAAATAGTAATATGGTGTCTTAGTCTGCTAGGGATATCATAACAAAATACCAGACTGGGTAACAAACAATATAAATTTGTTTTCTCAGAGTTCTGGAGGCCCAAAGTCCAAAAGCAAGGTGTAAGCAGGTTGGGTTTCTCCCAAGGCTTCACGTCTGGTTTCTCCTTGGCTTGAAGTCAGCCACCTTCTTGCTGTGTCCTCATGTGGCCTTTCCTCTGTGTGCATATGGAGAAAGAGGTCTCTGAGGTCTTTTCCTCTTAAGGAAATTGGTTCCTTTGGGTTAGGACCCCCCTCATATGACCTCATTTAACCTCAACTTCCTAATCTTGCCTGGTGGTTCAGACAGTAAAGCATCTGCCTACAATGCCTATCATTTGGGAGACCTGGGTTCAATCCCTGGGTCGGGAAAATCTCCTGGAGAAGGAAATGGCAACCCACTCCAGTATTTTTGCCTGGAAAATCCCATGGATGGTGGATCCTGATAGTCTACAGTCCAAAGAGCCGGACACGACTGAGCGACTTCACTTTCTACTTAGGGCTTCAACATATGAACTTGTTAAGGGAGGGAGAGGATACCACACAATCTGTAACTGGTTACTAGAGTAGTAAAGAAAAGCAGAGCTAAAATGGAAACAGGATTCTGCCTCCCCAGGAAGAAACTCGTTCTTGAGTGTTGAGTGACTTCCTGGACAGCTGAGGGCCAATGTGCACAGTTCATCAAAGTTCAGCCACAGGGAAGACAGGGAACTGAGGTTCTGGAGATGTTCACAGAAGGGAACTGGTGTGGGGGGTACCAGAGGAGCTAAATCAGAGAAAAGAGTTTTTCTGGAGGCAGAGGGTTTATCTTACAGAATAACTGTCAGTCACATTGCCAAGCCTCATTAACTTTCCTTCTTGATAGAATTTTGAAGGTGTGTAGACATTTACCGTGAATATTGTTTGTCCTGATGTCAGCAAAACATTCCAGAAGGACTCCATGATGGTAAATTTGTGATTACCATGAGAGCACTCAAACACTCATCCTCATTGCCAGTGCCAAGCTCCAGCCATGTCCCTAGTTGAGTGCTACAGAGTTCTTCTCTTGCTTCTGTCTCTTCTGAAATTTGGTATCACTAATTTGAATAAAGATATCAAACATAATTATAAAATTTTTAGTAACAAACCATTGGGAGAGATAATGGATATACTGAATGGAAAGTTCAAGATCTCAAGAGATCTTGACAGCATGACATATACAAACAAAGCCAACACAATTAAATGTGACTGTGCTCATCAAGAGGTTTTGCACTGCAGGAAGGATCCTGTACACAGATAGAGGTGAGTATAACCTATGTAACAGAAGTGGGGAAATCCATTTAAATTGGAGATCATGGAAAGAAAGGCATGCCAAAAGAAGGGTCCTCAAGGGAAATCCTCAGACAAGAAAATGATGCAAGGCAGGAACGTATCAGAGCTAGAGTCAAAATCCCCAGCACGATGAGCTATTTCCCTCATTTATTCCCCACTCCCAGCTCCTTAGCTTTTGGTAAAAAGGAACATCAATGATGCCATTTGTTTCTGTTTATAGCAAACTAACACCAACACTAAAGAGAGGGTCAGCCTGTCTCTCGGGGCTTCCCTGGTGAATCAGTGGTAAAGAATCCCCCTGCCAATGCAAGAAACTTAGGTTCAATCCTTGGGTCAGGAAGATCCCCTAGAGAATGAAATGGCAACCCACTCCAGTACTCTTGCCAGCATAATCCCATAGATAGAGGAGCCTAGTGGGCTTCAGTCCATAGAGTTCCAAAAGAGTTGGGACCACGTCCAAAAGAAGGACATGATTCAGCAACTAAACAATAGCCTGTCCCTCACATTATATTCCAGAGTGAAACTCTAGGTTTATGAGCCCAAACATACTGGACTGTCACACACGCACAGAGTTTGAAGGGGTCATGGACATTCAGGTCTTTTCCATTCATTCCAAATTTCCCCTTCTCACTTCTTTGATTCAAGGCCAGACTTCATTCCAATTGTACCACTTGCAATTGCTCGAACTTTCCTGACCCCCCTCACCTCCTTTGCTCCAGCTGATTCCTCTTCCTTGAATGCCCTTCTCCCATCTTTTCTGAAAACCTACTCCCTTCAAGGCACATTACAAATGCTGCCCCTGAAGACATATCTTTCCAGATTTCTCTTCTTACAACTACAAATGGATAACCCCTTTTCTTTTTCATTTGTGAACTCATATAGCACTTGCGTATGCTTCTTTAGGATAATCATTCTTTCTTGCAGAGGAAGCCTTCCTAAAGAGTGAAGCCCAGTTTTCTTCCTGCTGCTCACACAAGAAGTGAATGCCCAGGGACTTCCCTGGTGGTCCTGTGGTTCAGACCTCATGCTTTCACTGTGGGAGATGGGGGATGAGGGGCTGTGGTGAGGGCATGAGTTCAATCCCTAGTTGGGGAACTAGGAACCCACATACTTCTCAGCGCAGCCAAAAAAAAGGAGGGTGGTGGGAATGTCCAGCTTTACTAACTAGACTGGAAGTCACATTCCCCTCAAATCATGGGAGCTTCTTGCCAAAAGTGTGACAAGCCATGGCCCATCCATTAAGACCTAAAATACATTTGTTTTCTTCTCTGTGAAGCTTTTGTGTCCATCCCTAGCAAAGATGACCTTTATATTTCATATAAGACCTTTACATGACATATCCTGCTATTACATAAAATTAAAATATTGCAACTGCCATAATCCCTCAGTTTAAAAATTATGCTCTTAAAAACATCAATGATATATAAATACGTTATAAAACCAAATGCTATATTAACTCTGCATATTAGTTGTAAAATACACAATGATTCTAAATAAAATACTTAAAAACTTGCATCCCATGATCAAAGAATACTATAATTGTTAACTTGTATGCCTTATTCCACTAGATTGGCAGGTCCTCAGACATCAGTAGGAATCATGTCTCATTCATCTTATTACCAACATTTGCCCAGTGGCTAGTATATAGTACTGGTCAAGAAATACCTGTGGAGTGAATGAACGAATTGAACAAATTAGGTTTTTGTTGGCTATAAATGGTTCATGGTTTGACATTCTGCTATAAAAAGTTACATAATATAGCACTAACTGCATTTTATAGGATGTTCAGATTACAGAAAGCAATAATCACAGAAAGATTCAGTTACATTTGGATTACAGAATTTTTTTTTTTTTTTGGCCAAGCCAAGAGGCACACAGGATCTTATTTCCCTGACCAGGTATCAAACCCATGCTCCCTGCAGTGGAAGCTCAGAGTCTTAACCACTGGATCACCAGAGAATTCCCTACAACATACGTTTTCTAATTGTGTTAAATATTTTAAAGAGGACACTGACCACTCAAGATGACCAGGATGATATTAAGCCCAGACACATATTAATATAGAGCAAGGCAGATAGAATTGAGTAGATGTAGCCTTGAAAAGAGAAGCAAGTGAAAAACATGATAGCAGTCTTCACACATCTGAAGGACTGTCTCTGAAGGTGTAAAAAGGCCCAACGTATGAAGCTCCAGAGAAGCAAAGACCAGTCTGATGACAGTTCCAGAAGTAGATTTGATTCTCTATACAAAATGCCTTTACAAACTGCTGCTATAAGGCAATGGAATATGCTGTCCTGTGATATTGTGAGCATCCCAACACAGGGCATATCACAGCAGAGCCATAATGACTAAGAGTTACTCAGCACTGAATAGAATGGTAGGCTACATGTCCCACTGGGCTTCCTGAAATTTTAAACTTCTCTAACTCTACCAACATTGATTCCTTTTCTGGAGAGAACCCCTAAAGCCATAGGCACAACTGGAAACTGACAAGTATTCCAGGAGACGACCTGAAAGTGTCCAGCCTTAGATCTACTACAGATTATCACTAAAAATACATCTATCCATCCATTTATCCAACCAACTAAATTTCATCAGTGGGCTTCCCTGGTGGCTCAGCGGTTAAGAATCTGCCTGCCCTCTGGGTCGTCCCAGTGCACTAGCCCAGAGGGATGGTATGGGGAGGGAGGAGGGAGGAGGATTCAGGATGGGGAACACATGTATACCTGTGGCGGATTCATTTTGATATTTGGCAAAACTAATACAATTTGTAAAGTTTAAAAATAAAATAAAATTAAAAAAAAAAAAAAAAGAATCTGCCTGCCAATGCAGGTTCAATCCCTGGATTGGGATTGGGAAGATCCCTGGGAGAAGGAAGTGGCAACCCACTCCAGTATTCTTGCCTAGGAAATCCAATGGACCGAGGAGCCTGCTGTGCTATACAGTCCATGGGTCACATAAAAGTTGGATGTGACTTAATAACAACAAAATTTCATAGTACCCACTGAGTGTTAGGCACTATCCTCAGTCCTAGAGATATAGCACTGAGCAAAATAGGCCTGTTCTTGTGTTCATAAACTTAGTGTCTCAGTTCAGTTCAGTCGCTCAGTCGTGTCCGACTCTTTGCGACCCCATGAATCGCAGCACGCCAGGCCTCCATGTCCATCACCAACTTCCGGAGTTCATTCAGACTCATGCCCATCGAGTCAGTGATGCCATCCAGCCATCTCATCCTCTGTCATCCCCTTCTCCTCCTGCCCCCAATCCCTCCCAGCATCAGAGTCTTAGTGTCTAGACAGGTAGTAATAAGCACACGTACATAGAAATTACAACCCATGGTGAATTCTATGAAGAAAGGCGTGGGGTGCTACAAGAAGCAGCAGTGATAGTTGGAGGGCTCAGAAAGGTCTGTCTTGATGCAAGTCATTTAATCTTTCTGTTCATCCACAGTGATTCCTGTGAAACAGGGCAGAAGATTTTTACCACACCCTGACTTTGAGGAATTTAGTGTGTAATCTTGGGGACCCACTGTCTTTGTACTCTTGGAGAAGGTCATTTGACCTCTGAAAACTTCAGTTTCCTCCTCTCCCAAATGGGAAGCATATTAGCCCCTACATCCTGAGGCCGTGGGATCATGCTTGGGAGCCCAGTGTCTGCCTTGGAGTGAATCCTCCAGAAATGATGACTAGTGTTATTAAAACAAACAGGAAACGCCTTAAGTACTTATAAGAAAAAAATTTTCACTTACATCCTAGATCTGTTATTCTTACTTTTCTAGTTATCTCAGGTTTCCAAAGTCCCCAGGCTGTTTGGTTGGGGGTGGGGAGGATGGATAAGACAGCCAAAAAGGGTAGCAGCATCTGATCCTACTTGAGGGTAGCCTCACTTCTCCCACTCTACCTTTCCTTCCTTAGAGGTAGTTGTCTGCTATAGGATGAAAAGCATCCTTCCTTCTTGCTTTCATATTCAACCCTTTCTTTCTTCTCCTTACAAATCCGAGAAGGTAGGAAAGGACCCTTTTGGAGAAACGAGACCACCTCTGCCTCAGCCAGTGCAGCCACCGAATGAAAATTCAGAGCGGCGGCTCCCTGGAGTTTCAGGAGGAGACCAGACCGGTATGAATAAATAATCCACATTTCAAGCAGGATTACGACTATAAATGAAAGATGAAAAGCACATCAGGGTACCAATTCGTCACACATCTACACACAAAAGTGCAGCCTTGTTTTTCTCCTTATCCCAGCTTACCCCACTTCCCACTGTACTTTGTGGCCAAACATACACAACCCTGGAAAAGATTTTTTAAAGTGGGGCAGAGAAAGCAAGACAGAGAGCTGCCAGCCAGACAGACAGGTAAGCTTTGTGGGGTTCTGAGTGCCATCCATTGCCTCCCTCCCTACTAGCAGGCAGGATCCCCCTGAACTTCGGGGGTCAGATGATCCCTGCCAGGAGCTTGTCTGTCACCTCAGCGAGTGGTGTCACAGATCACCTGGTCACAGCCTGGCTGATACCTGCTGCTACCTAGTCCTCCTGTTATCTCCCACTAGTCCTGTTAACTAATACAGCTCCCCACCATCGCTACATCCCATTAGGTCAGAGCAATGAAAATGAATGCCATTTTCTTGATGGCTTATGCAGAATTGATGTAATTTGAAGCAAGCCTCCTTGGCCCTGCTTCTTCTCCTGTCTCCATCCCCCCACCCTCTTTCACCCCCCCTCCCCCATGCTTGGCTGCTCCCCTTCCAGCCCCTCCCAACCCCTGTCTCTGACTTTCTTCTCCCTTTTCATACTGAATATACTGGGGCCCTGGCGGGCTGCCATTCTAACTGCACATTAGAAATGGTAGAGTTTTCCTCTATCTGATTCTATAAAATGAGTTCACCAGAAGGTGCAAACCCAGCACATTTGTGGGTTTTCCTATAAATTACTTTAACACTGTGTCCAATCATATATATAATTTCAGATTTTCAATTTCAACTCACTGCTGTGTCAGCACAGACTCCACTGATATGTCTAACGTATTTAGCTTAAAATGAAACGGATGGCATTTCATTACCAGGAAGATAATATTTTTGAATATGTTTCCTGCATGGCAGGATCCATCATTATTCTGCCATTTTATGTTCAGTGTGTGTAATAGCTTTTTAATGCTTTGACGTATTTTATTTATATGTGTAATATTTTTCTAATACCATAGGACAGTTTAACTCATTGGACACATTAGAAAATCTTAATTGAATGCTTTTAAATATTAGCTAGAAGGGAAAGGCTGAACAAATTGTCAATATTTTTACTTAAAATTTCATCAAGAGTAACCAAAAAAAGGCACAAAAATTGTTCAACCTTTGTTCTTTTCCTTTACCTATTCTCCCTAACCTTCCCCCTGCTCCTCACCCCCTCAGAGTGGTCTCCCCATAAATATATATACTTTGGAGAGGAAATAAAAAGATAAAGAAAAATCCCCTAGTCCCCTGAGACTTAGGAGCTGTCAGGGTGAAAGCAAAGAACACAAGAAATATTGAGCAAGCCCCAGTGTGAATGGCAGAAGCTCTCTCATTGGTGAAAGCTTCTGACAGTGCTGAAACCTTTAATACCAGGTTCCCAGCTCTTTGACCAAAGTCATGAAATGTTCAAAAAGAGACTTTTTCTCAAAAGCTGTCTTTGCGAAGAAAATGCAAAGGAAAGTGTTTCACCTTAAAAACTTGCAGGTAGTCAGTTTGAAATGCTGAAGGCATTTCAAATTTACAGGTAAATGCTGGCGAGAGCGCTTTCTTCTACTTCTGTCCCCACTTCTATCAAAGCAGCACCTTACTCTTCCAAAGGAAAGATCTGGGAGTCGACGTGGGAAAGGTACTTTGCCTTCCCCCCTTCAAGTCAAAGCGGCTCAGTCAGCGGCCTGCTGGCCTCCGCACCCCACTGGGAGTCCCCAGTCTGGGCCCAGTCATCAGGGAAGGGTGTGAGAATTAACGTTTTCTTTGTAGAAGCTCTGCTTTTCCTGTATGTATATACATATGTAGTTTTCCCCAGCTTTCTTGAAGCATAACTGATAAATAAATCTGTGTATGTCTAAAGTGCAATAAAGTGTACAATTGGCCTTTCCTGCATTTATATTCCAGCCCCTTTTTCTCTGCTGCTCTCCTAGGGAGGAGCAAGTAGACAGATTCTAATTCTAGGCCACCTCTGATCACCTATGGGATCCTGAGCAGTTATTGTAGCCCTCTGAGCCCAAGAGGCTTCCCTGGTGGCTCAGTCGGTAAAGAGTCTGCCTGCAATGCGGGTGACCTGGGTTTGATCCCTGGGTTGGGAAGATCCCCTGGAAAAGGAAATGGCCACCCACTCCAGAATTCTTGCCTGAAGAATTCCATGAACAGAGGAGCCTTGTGGGCTACAGTACATGGGGTCACAAAGAGTCAGACAACTGAGTGACTAACTTTTCACTTTTCACTTTCTGAGCCCCAAAGCACTTACCTGTCAAACAGAGCTACTAGTTTCTTCCTTGGGGGTCTCTACAAGAATAAGACATCATAATGAATGCACCTAACACAATTTGTAGATTACATAGTAGACATACAATGACAATCATTTGTTACAATTAACAACTTGCTTTGTAGTTAAAAGTGGCCAATCTCTTCTCTCCTCTCTCTTTCAAATTCTGCAATCTAAAAAGAGACTCCAATCTGCATACTAATAAAACAACTTCCTTCCTATAAATAAAAGTTGGCATAAAAGCACAAACAATTACAGTATTTTATTTATTCCAATAAAGCTTCTTTTGGAGTGAAACTCTCCAAGTTTTGCCTGAGGATATTTTGAAGAGGTTTTGGGGGCTTGCTGGCTTCATTTTCCCCCTATGTTTATTTACCTCCTTGTTCTTAAGTGAAAGTGTTAGTTGCTCAGTCTGCTCTGACTTTTTGCACCTGGAGAACTTCATGGGCAGAGGAGCCTGGCAGGCTACAGTTCATGGGGGTCACAAAGAGTCAGATACAACCAAGCAACTAACACTTAATTCTTAAAAGAGTAGAAAGTTATAGCACTAAACTCCTTTAAACAGAACCTGCCACTATGATTCCTTGGATCAATGTACATACTTGAAAATTCCAGTACCTTTGCTAGCTATCAAAGAGTTGGGAAAATTATCACTAAAATGGCAATCATATTAAAATACATATATGTATGAAAGCAACATGTATATCTTAAATTTACACAATGTTATATGTCAAATAAATTTCCATTAAAAGGAGAGTTGGGAAAACACCATGCTGGGAAAGGGGTGAGTAATCTTTTCTAAAAAGGTTTTCGGCTCTGCTGGCTCAATTCTACCATTGTTTGTATAAAAACAGATAGAAAATATGGAATGAATGATCATCACTATGTTCCAATAAAACTTTATTCACGAAATCAAGCAGTTTTCTTATCCACAAAATAGAAACAGATTCACAGACTTGAAGAATGAGCTTAAGGTTATTAGGGGGAAGCACAAGGAAAGGAAAGACTGGCAGTTTGGGATTAACATGTACACATGGCTATGTTTAAAATAGGTAACCAACAAGGACCTGTTGTGTAGCACAGGGAATTCTATTCAATATTCTATAATAACCTAAATGGGATAAGAATTTGAAAAAGAATAAAAAATAAAATAGAATAAAAATTACAAAAAAAAAAAAAATAATAAACCCACAGTTGGCTGCAGGCCTTAATTAGCAGACTAACCTCTGATTTAGAACATTAATATAATAATGTTTGCATTTCTCAAGGACCAAAAGTTCCAATGAACAGAATCACAAAATCAAGTGCAGAAAAAGGAATTGTCAACAATATGACCCTTTAGATTGAGCAAGTCTCAAATTATTGGATACTGTATCTCCTACTATTTTATCTATTTTCACTGTTTTGATATATACAATTTTATAGAAATTTGCCAGAGGAAGTTTTAGTTTTTCACCCTAAGCCTCTATTACAGATAATTCAAAGTTAACCTAATTTGCTGATGACCAACTGGACAATTTTGTTCAAATCAAAAATAGCATAAATCATTCATTCATTCAACAAACTCCATAAACACCCAGCCGATCTAGACACCAGGAAAAAGCACCGGATACATAAAATCCACCTCCACACATCTATGTTTCAGTGGGGAAAGAAACGGTATATCCTTAAACATGTCAAGAAAAAGATAAGTTAATTTACCAGTACATATAAATGACAATTCAGAGTACTGTGACAGACAGGAATGGGTCTAGGGACCAAGGGAAGTCCTGAGAGAGTGGTCTCTTTAAGGAGGGTACCTGATCTGGCTTTGGAAAGACAAAAACGACCACGCCCAGCCCTTTGAAAAGCTAGGAATCACAATACAAAAGTCACAATGCAAAATAAAAGAGTTTAGCGACTAGGATGAGAAGAAGGAAGCCGCAGGTGTGGTTGGAATTTAGAAAATGATAGAGTCACATGGACTCTGTAATCACAGAATTATGAGAATTATAATCACAAAATTATCAGACTCTATTTTGTTCTCATCAATAGAAAAATGTTTGCACTGATGAATTCCCAGTGATAATATTTGTTGATAACTTTGAAGAAATCATCTTGAAGTGACCCCCATGAGTCTTCCGAAGAACAAAATATCAGAAATTCCTAATTATTGTGTTACAGACCTTCTTCTGAACCCCGTTTCTAAACTCTTGGTCTTCTAAAAGGAGGTGGAAAAATTTAGACAGGCATGTACAGATGAGCATTGCCTTAATTTTAGTTGCTCTTTCATGAACCAAAGCAGAAGCTATTTGATAAAATTCCTGTTCAAAGTTATATGGCACTTTTCATCAAGAATATCAGAGCACTCTGTCACAATTAAATCATTAATCCTAATGACAACCCCATCGAGAAAGTATCTGCTTTATTATCAGTGAGAACACTTGGCATTTACATGCTCGTCTTGAGGATGCTACTCAATCACATGCAGTTAATTAATGCATACAACATATTCAGAAGGCAGGTCAGCATTCTGGTCCCCAGTTACAGATAAAGAAAATATGATCCCAAAAGGATGAGATATTTCTAGCCAATTAATCCAAATGAGAGCCGTATCAGAAATTACTTGATGCTTTGATCTTAGTTAAGAATCCCTTCATGCACTGAGTTCTCAAACATTTAAGTACCTATAATTACATTACTGTTCATAAAATGGTCAATTAGATGGGCATCACCTGAAGGCACAGCCCCCTTTTTTAATAATCCCAATAACAACATCTCTATAGCAATATGAAGATTGCCCAATATTTTCACGCAATCTTCATTACAACCACCTAAGTCTCACTGAATCTTGATGTCACCATTTCACAAGCGACAGAATGGACATTCAAAGAGATTATAAGATTTGCCCATCCAAATGAAAAGATGCTCAATATTGCTCATTATTAGAGAAAGTAAAAGTCACTCAGTCATGTCCAACTCTTTGTGACCTCATGGACTATACAGTCCATGGAATTATCCAGGCCAGAATACTGGAGTGGGTAGCTGTTCCCTTCTCCAGGGGATCTCCCCAACCCAGAGATAGAACCCAGGTTTCCTGCATTGCAGGTGGATTTTTTACCAGCTGAGCCACCAGGGAAGCCCAAGAATACTGGAGTAGGTAGCCTGTCCCTTCTCCAGCAGATCTTCCTGACCCAGGAATCAAACCAGAGTCTCCTGCATTGCAGGTGGATTCTTTACCAGCTGAGCTACCAGGGAATTCCCATTATTAGAGACATGCAAATCAAAACTTCAATGAGGGGCTTCCCTGGTGGCTCAGTGGTAAAGAATCCACCTGCCAATGCAGGAGAAACAGGTTCAATCCCTGACCCGGAAGAGCTTACATGCTGAGAAGCAACTGAGCCCATGCATCACAACTATTGAGCCTATGTTCTACAGCCTGGGAGCCACAACTACTGAGCCCATGTCCCACAAGTACAGAACCCCACATGCCCTAAAGCCCCTGCTCCACAAGAGAAGCCACCACAATGAGAAGCCCATGCATTGCAACTATAGGGTAGTCCTAGCTTGCCACAACTGGAGAAGAGCCCACAGAGCAATGGAAACCCAGCAAAGCCAAAATCACTCAAATTAAGTTTTAAAAAACTACAATGAGGTATCACCTCACACCAGTCAGAATGGTTATCATAGAAAATTCTACAAATCGCAAATGCTGGAGAGGGTGTGTAAGAAAGGGAACCCTCCTATACTGTTGATGGGAATGTAACTTGGTGCAGCCTCTATAGAGAACAGTATGGTGGTTTCTTAAAAAACTAAAAATAAAGTTGCCATATGATCCAGCAATCCCACTCCTGGGTATATAACTGGAGAAAATGCTAATTTGAAAAGAAACACACCAATGTTCATAGCAGCATTGTTTACATTAGCCAAGAGAAGAAAGCAACCTAAATGTCCATCAACAGAGGAATGGATAAAGAAGATGTGGCACATACATATAATGGAATATTGTCCATAGAAAAGAATGAAATAATGCCATTTTCAGCAACATGGATGGATCCAGAGATCATACTAAGTGAAGTCAGTCAAAAAGAGAAAAACACATACCATATGACATCATGTATGGAACCAATAAGTGTTTTATCACTTATGGAACACGTGGAACCGAAAATATGATACAAATGAATTTATTTATGGAACATAAGCAGACTCGCAGACATAGAAAACAAACTTATGGTTACCAAAGGGGAAAGGGGGTGGGGGAGGAAATAAATGAAGAATTTTGGATTAGCAGATATAAGCTACTATCTGCAAAACAGATAAATAATGAGGTCTTACTATATAGCACAGAGAACTAGATTCAGTATCCTATAATAAACCATTATGAAAAATAATATGAAAAAAGATTAAATATGTATGTATAAATGTATTATTTATACATATATACATCACTGATTTATACCAGAAACTAATACAACATTGTAAAATCAACTATACTTCAATAAGACATTTTAAATATTTGAAAAAAAGGATTTGTGCATCATACAGAGTTAGTGTATAACGAAGACAGACTTTGAACCTAGGACTCTGGACTGTAAGTGTAGTGTTCTTCCCCTTGTACCACTGTTTTTCCTCTGACCTCTTAGATTTTTTCTTAAAAGATGATTTTTCCTCGACCTCTATCCAAGGCATTTTGTTGTCATGTACCAAAAGTGATGCTAATTTTATATTTACAACACCTACAAAGTTGTTCCAAGGTACGGATTTTGAGAGAAGAGTTATAATAAAAGTTTCCTTCAGGTGATAAAGAAACCTATCATAAACCAAGTAAAAAATAGCTGCTAGATAAGGAAATAGAGGAACAAAACTTACAAACGTGAGAAGATGACAGTTTTAGAATGACACTGACACTAAAAAGAGAAGCATGAAAGACTGAGACAAGGTTCTTAATGACATCTCTGATGCACTAATCAAATCAAGCATGATCTCCATCAAGCGAGATGGACATTTTATTTAAGAGAAAAAGTTATCTCTATTGCTCAAGTACAGTGGAGTTGGGTTTTCTGTTAGAAGTAAGGAAAACCATTTTAATGAATACAAATACAATACCTAAGCCCACACCCCCTATTATGGTGAGTGTATGAGTGTGTGTGTGTGTGTGTGTGTGTGTGTGTGTCCCTCTCCCTCAGCAGACTCATGGTTTCCCTCAGAGGTTCATGGTTTCCCAAGAGCTTCCAAAGAGCAGGGGAAAGCCCTGACATAATCCTGTGACCCCAATCTCTGGCCCACATTAAGTTGTGGGGATAGGTGGTCATTACACTTACTTTGAGGAAGTGCTAAAGCAATGCAATGACTTCTCAGCTTCTTCACACATAGTCCCTACTTGTCTTCCCTTCCATCTCTGGGTCAGCCCTCCTAGTTCCCAGTTGCCCAAGTCTGACACCTTCCACTGACACCTTCCTCTGCTCCATACTTCCAATCCATACCACTACATAAGACCAACCATTCTAAATTCCCCAAGCCAAAGTCCCCCACCTCTCTTCCTCTCCACATCTGACACCTTGCTCTGGCCAGCCTCATGACCATTTGGATGACTGACACTGTCTTCAAACCAGTCACCTGACTCAGGTCTTGCCTCCCACCTCTCGTCTTCTCCAACCCACATTCAGAGTGATGACTCTGAAATGCAGATCTGGCCATGTTGCTCCCAACATTTGAAGCCCTTTTTGGCACTACCCTGCTCTCAGGTTGACACGCAAATCTCCAGCCCTTGGAGATCTGACCCATCTTATCTTTCCAGCCTCATTCTTTTCCACCCTACTCCTCCCCACATACTACAGCAAGACTTCTAGAAACCACTAGCACCTCCCACTCAATGAGTCCTCCCCTTGGGGCCTTCACATATGCTACACTCTCTACCTGGAACAACCTCCGCCCAAATCTTCATCTGCATAAATCCTTATTTCCCTTCCAATGCCATTTCCCTACCACCTTCTCCAAGAAACCTTCTATTCTCCCCCTGCCACCCAGTCAGTGACTAGCCCTTCCTCTACCACTGAAAAACAACTCCAAATTACCTCTCTCATAGCATTTGTTATAATGCATTGAGAGTGAAAGTATTAGTCCCTTAGTCAGACACAAATCTTTGCGACCCCATGGAATGTAGCCAATCAGGCTCCTCTGTCCATGGGATTTTCCATGCAAGAACTGGAATGGATTGCCGTTTCCTTCTCCAGGGAATCTTCCCAACTCAGGGGTCAAACCTGGGCCTCCTGCACTGCAAGCAGATTCTTTACCATCTGAGCCCCCAGGGAAGCTCATTATCTTCAACTAATTATATGTCTCTTTTGTCAGACTTTCCACCAACTGCAACAGTCAATTGCTATCAGGAGCCATCTCATGTTCCCCCTAAGTACACAGAGCCATGCTTAGTACACAGTAAATACTCAGTATACTCTTTCAAAGTGAATCAATGAGCTAGTGAATAAAGAAAACAGTCAGAAACCTCCCACTTTCAACTTCATTTTCTCACTTTAAGACCTGTCAAAAATGTCTTCTTCATACAGATGGATAACAAGCACATGAAAAGATGCTCAACACCACACATTATTAGAGAAATGCAAAAAAAACTACAATGAGATACCACCTCACACAGGTCAGAATGGCCATCATCAAAAAGTCTACAAACAATAAATGCTGGAAAGGGTGTAAAAGGGAACCCTCTTACATTGCTGGTGGGACCATAAATTGATACAGCCACTATGGAACATGGTATGGAGATTCCTTAAAAAACTAGGAATAAAACCACCATATGACCCAACAATCTCACTCCTAAGAAAACTAAAGTTTAAAAAGACACATATATACCCCAATGTTAATTGCAGCACTATTTATAATAGCTATAACATGGAAGCAACCTAGATGTCCATCAACAGAAGAATGGGTAAAGTAGCTGTGGTACATATATACAATGGAATATTGCTGCTGCCAAGTCGTTTCAGTCGTGTCCAACTCTGTGCGACCCCATAGATGGCAGCCCACTAGGCCTCCCCGTCCCTGGGATTCTCCAGGCAAGAACACTGGAATGGGTTGCCATTTCCTTCTCCAATGCATGAAAGTGAAAAGTGAAAATGAAGTCGCTCAGTCGTGTCTGACCCTCAGCGACCCCATGGGCTGCAGCCTTCCAGGCTCCTCCATCCATGGGATTTTCCAGGCAAGAGTACTGGAGTGGGGTGCCATTGCCTTCTCCAATAATGGAATATTACTCAGCCATAAAAAGCAATGCATTTGAGTCAGTTCTAATGAGGTGGACAAACCTAGAACCTATTACACAGAGTGAAGTAATTCAGAAAGAGAAAGATAAATATCATATACTGACACATATATGTGGAATCTAGGACAATGGTACTGATGAATTTATCTGCAGGGCAGCAATGGAGAAAAAGACCTAGAGGGCAGACCTATGGACGTGGAGGGATGGGAGGAGGGAGAGGGTGAGGTGTATGGAGAGAGTAACACGGAAGTTTACAATACCATATGTAAAATAGATAGCCAATGGGAATTTGCTGTATGACTCAGGGAACTCAAACAAGGGCTCTGTGTCAATCTAGAAGGTGGGATGGGGAGGGAGATGGGAGGGACGTTCATGAGGGAGGGGACATGGGTGTACCCATGGCTGATTCTTGATGTTTGACAGAAAATAACACAATTCTGTAAAGCAATTATCCTTCAATTAAAAAAAAATAAAGTGTAAAAAAGTCTTCTTTCCCAAGTTATTCTTAAAAGTTCATTCAGAATTGCACAAAATAATCTGCTTACAGTCAAAAGAAGCTATATTCAACAACTCTTCTATGGCCCAGTTTCACCTTTCACTCCTGTACCTACATTACTCACTCTGCATCAGTGTCTGCACTCACCTAATTAAAGGTGAACCTCCAGGCTGCAGAGTTGGCCACCATTACATGGAAAACACAGTATGTGAGTACATCCAAAAATAAGTCCTGATACAGCTTTCTTTTTTCTCTAGTCCCAGTGGGAGAAAGAAGATTCCTAATCAAAAGGGAGGTGTTCTCATCACTCCTGGAAGAACATACTACACCCTGACAGAAGGAGAGGGGGCATTGTTTCAGCTGTCTGCCAGTCTCCCTGGGGCCTGGGGAGACACAGCTCCTCTCCATCAGTTCTTCTTGGGGGTAACAGCAGCCCCCAGGCCTCAGGCTGCCCTGGAGGGATGGCCACTGGCGCTTCTGTAACCAGGACAACGAGAGAGGCCTTCTTAACAAGAATAACCTGGTAATCAGGAGTCAAGACACCCAGACACAAGTAAATGCATCCCCCACACACTCCCATCCATCTCTTAAAATTATTCATCTAAGACCATTACAATCTTACTATGTTAACTTAGTATGGTGCTAGGTTTCCCAGATAAAATATTGAACTCTCAGTTTTAACTGGGAGTTAGAATCTGAAAATGAACAAAACCTTTTAGTATTTCAGCTGAAGAGTGAACATTTTTAGTGTAAGTAAGACTCATATAATATTGGGATATACTTACACTAAAATATTATTCAGTTTATCTGGAATTCCTTAATAGGGAGTCCTATATTTTTAGTTCCTAAAGCTGTCAACTCCATATGGCACCAAAATTCCAGCTGTTGCCTTTTCATTTAAAGTCTTCAAGTTTCAGGAGTGCCCTGATGGTCCAGTGATTAAGACTCCATGCTCCTAATGCAAGGAGTGCATGTTCCATCCCTGGTCAGGGAACAAAAATCCTACATGTGGCCAAAAATATAAACATAAATGAGTACTTTAAAAAGTAAAGTCTACAAACTTCAACTAATTTAGTAGACAATTTAGTAACTAGAGAAAAAAAAATCTGATATAAAGCCATAATCTCAAAAGGGGATTATTCCAGGGATTTTTTACCAATACAATGATTCAGTCAGGGAATATACTGTGGATTTATTTTCTGTTTGTTGGTTTGTTTGCTTCGATGAAAGACCTTGAATGATGGTGGTTGTTTTTCTTTTTCCTTTCATCTGGGATTGGCATGTAAGGGTAAAACAACTTGAGCTACCAGCTTTCTCCAAGGGGCAAATATTAAAGACACTAGTGGTCCCCCAGAAGTTCACCTGTCTCTCTCAGAATCATCAAAAGCTGGCCCAGCTCTTCTTGAGAGCTCATCCTCTCATTTCTCCTGATCCCATCCAGATCCAGAGATGGGTTAGTAACCTCACAAGCAAGAAACGAAGAACTGGGTTGTGTGAGCAAAAAGACACTGTGGAAATTCTCTTGGGGCTCCTCAAAAGAAAATGAGTCCAACCTTGTGCATTAGTTAGCTTGACTCATTTGCTGTTCATGGCGAGGAGACTGAATTACAGCAGCCTACAATAGTTAAATAGTAATGTTTTCTTTGGCTCATTGCTCTGTGGTGAAATCTCCCCTGCAGTAACTGATGCCATCCCCAGCACCCTAAATAGTAAAAAATGTGACCCATTCTCTCCGCTGGTGCATTCACAGGCTATTGGGTAAGGTGTCTCCATCGGGGTTTTCAGGTAAGTTCCCTGTCATTTGCCTTTTATTCTCTGTGCATCATCCTAAAAAAAAAAAAAAGACCTGAATTCAAAACTTATTTCCAAGTCAGAAAGAAGATTTTGTAGGTCTCTTTTCTAAAGCAGAGACATCCTCTTCTCTCTTCTTAATGTGTCATCAATAGCTTTAAAAGCAATCCCCTTGTGTCTGTCACCGTGACTCAGAAAATTAGGCCAGGGATGATTCTGTCATTTAGTGGTTCTGTGGCATACGCGTCCTACTATCTTCCATTTCTACACTTCAAAATACTAAGTGGGCCACACCATGACATCTTTTTATCGCAAAGTACTCTGTGTAATGGTTTTGAAACATTGGGAGGGAAACGGAGGTGTGGAGAAGAAGGACTTTTGCATAACTGCTGTTTATTTCTGTGGCAAACCACTACTTGGGAAAACATGCATTTGGGGGACATTAAAGGCTTGGCATTTCACTCCTTGACTTTAGTCCCTGGAACTGCCATGTGCGTGGTGACATTTGAAACTTGACCATCCTGGCCCCCCCAGTTGCCAGACAGCAGCCACTTTGGCAAGAGATAGCTCCAGGGGGAAGGAAAGAGGCTGTCTTCTAAAAGAAATGAATAAATGTCTGCTCAGGGCCCCTATCAGCCCAAACAAGCAGCTGCATTCGAAAGGTTTCTCCTATCTTGTAGAGCCAGAGAAGGTGCGCTGTTCCAGGGAAGGCCAGAAAAAAAAAAAAAAAAACCCTACTAGAATGCATGTGGGCAAAAAACACATTTCTTTTTTTTTTTTTTAATTTTATTTTATTTAACTTACAATATTGTATTGGTTTTGCCATATATCAAAATGAATCTGCCACAGGTATACATGTGTTCCCCATAAAGGAGACTGCTAGAGCTCACCTGAAGGATGAGAATGGAACTTCCCACCACCAGCCCACCTCTTTCTTCTTCAGTATGTGTGAGCGCAGGGCACACACTAAATCTATAAACGTGACTCAGACTATGGTTATTGTAAGGTCTGCTGCTGGCACAAGGCCTGTTCAGTCAGGACTATTATGCTTCCTGTGTATGTCATGCACCCTATTCTCTAGATTTTGACAAGCCGTGATGTAAGGAAAGAACTTGAAAACTGAAACACTCTAATTTCTTACCCCTTGTAAGGTAAGAAATACCCCTGCATCCCTGCCCTGATGTCTTCTTTGTACACCTCTTTCCTTTTCTTGACCATCAAAAAAAAAAAAAAAAATTTGAAATAGAAAGGCAAAATAGAGTCAAACGGAAGAGAAGTGGGTGGTGAGATGGGACAGGATGAAGCAAGTCTACAGAGGCCCTCTACCATGGGTTTTCACTCCGTAAGTTGGTTGAATTTAAAACACCCCTGGAAAAGAACACAGACGCCACTGCCCTCTCCTATAATAAAGTAACTGTAATAACAGCAAATGTTAATACAAAGCTTACACTGTTCTAAGCACTTCACATATGTTTGCTCACTGAATCTTCACACATTAATATTAATACTCTCCTTTTAAGCGGATGAAGAGATAGGCCCAGAGATGGCCAATAACTTGTCCAACATCACACAGCATGTAAATTGCCGAAGAACAAGGACTTGAACCTGGTAGCCTAGCTCTGCTCTGTCTAGGCTATCTCCATAAGCTAGAAATGTTTAGAAATGCTCATTTCTGCCTGTACTGTCCTCCCTCCCACTGTTACACTCCATATTTCTTCTGTCTTGGGGTTAAAATATAGAGAAAGAGAAACATTTACTGTTTCACAGATTGCACTGAATGTTTCCAGGGTCCAGAAATAAGGTCTACAACAATGAAAGATAGGAAACACATGCCAGCTTCAATTCGCAAATCGTCATTCCCTGACATACCGGTATCAGTCGCTCAGTTCACTCAGAGAAGCACTAGAAAGTATGAGTAAGATTGAACCCTGCCTGACTGACAGAAGTAGATTGGCGAGAACATATCTATACTTTGTTACAGAGACTTGAATTACGCAATCACAGAGGCAGGTTAAGCACCATCCACAAAGCCACTGTCTTCGGGAGTAGCGCTGAGCAGTGCAGTCACCAGGAAAGGCTGTGGGAAGGGAAGAGATAAGATGGGGGAGATCAAGGGGAAGCTGGAACCCCAGAAGGATGACAGAAAGCCCCTGAGAGTTCTTACTGGCTCTGACCTTGATGGGCTGAGTGTCCTCAGAAGGTGGAAAGAGGGAGGAGGCCACACAGTAAAGCTAAGCCCTGGAGCTGGAGGAGCTAAAGGAGGATCTCAGGAATGGGAGCAGTGGTAAGCCCAGCCACTGTCTCCCATAGACAAAGTGAGCCGGCCGACAGAGATGCTGCACGTGAGCTTCGCTTCCATCCTCCAAATCTCCTGTGAGGACATCTTGCAGGGACTATCATATCTGGATGCATACAGGAAGGGAGTTGTGGGAAATGTGGTCCAGTCTTGAGAAATGGACACTTTACAAAGTCACCACGTGACCTAACTATAACAGTGCTGCTGCAGTCTTAGTGGAATCAGCTCATTATCTAACCAGTTTTGCCACTTGGCAAATGTGGGAGGCAGAAAAGAAGAATGGTTACAACATAGATGTTGCAATCTGAGTTCAAATCCTAGCCCCAGTCACTTGTAGTGAGACTTCTAGAGATTTTAATCACCATGTTTATAAAACAGGAGTGATAATACGGCAATTTTCATTGAACACAGTAAAGATTGAGTAAGAGTGACTTAAAAAGCACTAGTTTCTACATCTAGCCCATAATATTTATAATTTTTATAATAAACATAAAGTAACATATACACTATCAGAAATATACAGTAATAAGGCTAATGATAGCCTTTATTAATAATTTCTAATTTTGCTAAAATCATACAATAACCAGATCAATTGAAGATGCATTTTTCTCAGCCAGAGTTCTTATACTTCATGAAGAACAACATAATTACGAGGTCTCCAAATTCAACATCCCCATATATTCAGAGTTTATCATATAAAGTATGCTAAGTAAAAGTTTTAAATATCCTTTGCTGATGCTGCTGCTAAGTCGCTTCAGTTGTGTCTAATTCTGTGCGACCCCAGAGATGGCAGCCTACCAGGCTCCCCCATCCCTGGGATTCTCCAGGAAAGAACACTGGAGTGGGTTGCCATTTCCTTCTCCAATGCATGAAAGTGAAAAGTGAAAGTGAAGTTGCTCAGTCGTGTCCAACTCCTAGCGACCCCATGGACTGCAGCCTGCCAGGCTCTTCCATCCATGGGATTTGCCAGGCAAGAGTACTGGAGTGGGTTGCCATTGCCTTCTCTGTCTATGATGTATAGGAATGCCGAAATTCAGAATGGGTATGAACCACAGAAGCAATTTAACCCAACCCTGCACTGAAGCACCATCTTCTCTAGACCATTCTTGCTAAGTCTGGAACTTAGAAATATTAAATGATGAGAAACTGACTCTACCTGGAAGCAGACCAGTCCACAGAGAAACAATCAAAATTTTAAAAATTAATATTCCTGATATAACCAGATTTTACTTCCTTGCAACTGAGAGTTATTTGTTATAGTTCTGAACCTTTAATCAAAGAGAATAAGTATAGCATGTTTGTCTTTAGTCTTTGAGAATCTGACTAATTCTATGGACCTACTTCACCCCAAAGTATGAATGCTGCCATATATATAAACTCTACATATAACCTCAGGAGGTTCTCAGAGCTCCCTTAACTCCTGGTGACCAAGCCTCCACAAGACCACTCCTCCTTCATTCAAAGGCAGCTTTCAAGTTCCTCTTGAGCTTTCCTTTGTACAGAGTTCCATCAACTGTTGGGGGCATAATTTTAAGAGCTCTTCTATCATGAGCCCGTTTCTATGAATCAGCTCATCTTTCCAATCTTTTTCTTAATGGATTGCACTCTGAAGTAAACAAAATGCTACTGGAGCAACCTGTAAGGTTTAGAGCATGGTGAAATCACTACCACATAGGCCATTCATGTTCAGATTTAATACAGCCTGATATTTCATGAGCTCCGTGGCACCACATTGGCTACTTGGTCTTGTATTAAACGGAGATTAATCACTTTTCTATTTTGTAAACTAAGATGCCTGGAGTAGAAACTTCAAAGTTCTTTCAACTCTAAACTCCCTGAGTCTAGGAGAAAGGACTTCCTGAAGGCGATAAGCTCATCAACAAATTCCAGCTGAAAGAAAATAATGGAAAACACATTGGGCAGGTTGTTGTCATCTCTGTGATACAACTTCCAAAAGGAGAGTATCAAATTGGTGATGCTTAGGTCACTTGCCCTTTGTTCTGGTGACCAGAGGGAAAGAATGAATCCTCCAGCTCTCTCTGTGGCAGACCAAGTTTTGCACCTGTACACAATGGTCAACTCTCCTCCAATACAAACAAAGACTGGAAGCTAGATAACCAGTCTTTGGCCATGGTCATAATGAGAATAGGTATAAGATGGAAAGATTTGTGATATTTACTAAAATGCCAATTGAGAGGAAAAAAGCTTTTCTTTTATCACCTTCAAAGTGATAAGGCGACAACCACTTTTAGGTTAATAAAGAGCCTGCATAAACATTAATTCAAACTATCATGCTTGGGAGACTAATTCTGAAGCTTTATTACACTATACTTATGTCCAACAAAGAAACACTATCAGACTTCCCAGTGTCTAAGAAATGAGGGATTCCCAATCATTACCAAGTTCATCAGTTAGCATTTATGCATGCGTAGGAAGTATATGAATTTTCAGGCTCCAGTTCAGCTGCTGTTCTAGGGCTGAACTCCACTAATTTAAACAACTTAAGGCCAGATGTGTTGTAAAGGGATGATTTATCTAGATTAGTCATCACACACTGATAGCCACAATTCTTTTTTAAAAAATGCACAGCACATTCCAATCCAAGGAAGCCTTGGCATTATGAATTCCTTTCACTTGGTTGAGCGTTTCATTTGCTTGCTAATATAAAATTCATTGAGGCAGCAGGCAGTTGAAGCTGTTGGGAGTTGTAGCCCAGTGCACCACAATCCCACTGCAGTAAGACTAATGGCAAAGAGGGCATCCCAAAATAACCCACTTACCTGTTTGGCGTAACAGTAGGCTTTCTGCAAATGTGAAGCATGTGTATGGGGTCTGCAATGGTTTGGGATAAATTTGCAAATCTGACCACTGGAGACCAGGACTATTTCTACTGCGGTTCTGTAACTACTTAGCAAAAATGCTTCAGAGTGCTCAGCAGGGAAAGAAAATGTGATAATTGTGTGAAGATTGGACATTATATTAGAGTGGGCTCTTTGGCACAGAAGAATAATGTCTGTGAAATGCTAGTTTCAAGTCATCTAATGCTGAATTTCCATCATGCTGCTTTGAGGAGGCAAAATGAGATGGCAATAGTATTGCTTGACTCTGCATAACCAACCAGGCCCGAGGATCCCGGAGCAAGTCTAGGGGAGAGGCAGATAGGCAAAGGGAAGGCTCGAGGTCACCTATGACCTATAGAGTTTTAACTTCCAGCTGCCAGATTCAAAGCACAGCATCCCAGTTTATGAAGGCATGAATAAGGCCTATTTTCTTTAAAAAGCTTGTGTCATCCAAATTCATAAGAGATTAGTTTGCATGAGAAACACAGTCGAACACTTTTCAGAGAGAAATAGAGAAGCAATTTTGGGAAACCAAAATGAGATGAAGCTTCTTGGTGGATATGTAGTCTTAGAGATGGGATCCATATAACCTCTTTCTAGCATTAAAAAAACAAAAAACACTGCCTAGTATTTACTTCTGGGTTCCCTCACACAAACGTCTGAAAGTGAAAGTGAAAGTCACTCAGTTGTGTCTGACTCTTTGAAACTCCATAAACTGTATGTAGTCCATGGTCAGAATAGTGGAGTGGGTAGCCTTTCCCTTCTCCAGGGGATCTTCCCAACCCAGGGATCAAACCCAGGTCTCCCACATTGCAGGTGGATTCTTTACCAACTGAGCCACAGGGGAAACCCAAAAGGTAAACAGAAGGCATCCCCGGGTGGGCACAAATGTCTAAAACATCACTCAATTAGTAGGTGAGCGAATTGGAGTCCCAAACAGTCCTATCAGAGTATAAAACTTTTATTCTTTACTCTTCAAACTCTAACCCACTGGGTAATTATTTCTAAGCACTTGGACTAACAGATACTTTTTCACTGATGCAATAGTCAGAATAGACTTGGCTAGGTTGTAGTAACAATACCTGAAATCTTACTGGCTTAGCATGTCAGAATGGGTCACAGATTTATCACCAAAAGCTTTTCTCCAAGCAGTGACTTGAGGACCCATACAGCTCCACATTGTAACTATGCCATCTAGAACCTTTGACTTCCAATGTCTTGGGGTACAACCACCAAGAGGAGAGCATCACCTCTTGGTGATGCTGGGTCACATGACCTATGCCGTAGTGACCAAGAGCAGGGAAAGGGAGAGAATGAATCTTTTATCTTTCTTGATGGGAGACAGAGTTCTGTATCTCAACACAAGGGTGGATTCTTTCCCAAAGAAAAGGGAATGGGAAGCTGGATAGCTAAAAGTATTAAAAAGTGTTCATTATACATACCATGTGCAGTCCACTGTGCTAGAAACTGTACAGAATACAAAATAAGTTATGCATAACTGGAGTTTTGAAAGAAAATGATATTCTAATGGTCTGAGAGACTGATGTACAGAATCAGCTATAATTTCAGGGATAAGACACTAAACTAGCCAGTCTCAAAATTCCAACTGCTGCATGTCAAATTCCTTCTAAGTGATGAGGTCAAGTAATTCTCACTCAGAAATGGGGGAAAACATCTCAAGAGAAAAAAATGATTGTCTTATTATAAAGTCCAAAGGCAACTCAGCTTTTTCTCATAAACATAATATTTTTTCAACCATTCTCTCAACATCACTGAAACTCAATTTTTTCATCTGGAAAATTATTAGAATACATATCATAAATTTTCTCAGGTGGTTCCTGCTATAGTAGTTAGTAGGCACTCGACTAAATAGTGTTTCTTCCTTCTCCTGACCCTTGGCCAATTTTTAACTGCATTCAGTAAAGAAAATACTTGCTGTGCCTGCCACAGGTTGGTCTCTTGGACTCATACTTTCATTGACTTCAGTTTCACTGTCAGAACACACCAGGTTATAGATCACATTCATTTCCTTAGGGTCTTGCTAAGTGGCTAGCCTGGTAATTCAATTAAATATATTTGCTACTGTTTAAATGGATGATACTTCATTATGATATTATTCCCCAAAAGTAAAATATTATATATAAGCAGTGGTCCTTAATGTCTCAAGTCAATGTTATGAGTAAACAGTAAGATTTTTCAACAAGGTGTCAGCCCCGAAGGGCAATTATATACAAGTCAAAGATTCTCAATCTGAGCACTACTGACATTTGGAGTCAAATAATCTTTTTGGTAGAGGTCTGCCCTGTGTATTGTCAGACACATCCTTGACCTCTACTCACCAAAGCCAGTAGTAGCATTTCCCCTACCCCTGTGCTGTGACCACCAAAAATGTCCCCTGGTGACAAGGAGCAAAATCATCTACATCTCTCCCTGCCCTACAGTTGAGAATCACTGAACTATATAAAGGTATATTTTCATTTTATGGCAAATACTGGCATTGCCTTCCAAAAGCCATTGTACATTTTGTCCTTGATCTAAAATCCTAATTTCACTGAGCTACAAACCATTCAGACGTAATGGTGATCCTATTTCAAAATCAGAAGTAAATCCTCAAAGTCTTATCTGACGGTGGAAATCCCCATGCGTTTACCAAAAGTGACTTAGGAACAGTCATGCGACTCAACTTTGGCTAATAAGAAATAAGGAGGGGACTGCTGCAGGGCTTGTCATGGGTTTTATGCTGTCCAATATACTCCAAGAAATACCCGTCCTCTTTTCTCATTGCATATAGTTATGCTGCTGCTGCTGCTAAGTCGCTTCAGTCATGTCCAACTCTGTGCAACCCCAGAGATGACAGCCCACCAGGCTCCCCTGTCCCTGGGATTCTCCAGGCAAGAACACTGGAGTGGGTTGCCATTTCCTTCTCCAATGCATGAAAGTGAAAAGTGAAAGTGAAAGTGAAGCCATGTCCGACTCTTAGCAACCCCATGGACTGCAGCCTACCAGGCTCCTCTGCCCATGGGATTTTCCAGGCAAGAGTACTGGAGTGGGGTGCCATTGCCTTCTCCAATAATTATGCTAGCACACAATTATTAGAACCACTACAATCATGAAGATTTTAGCCAGCATGGGAACAAAGGCTACAAGCTAAGAGGAAAGCACCTAGGTCTGTTGAGAAGTGAATTTAAGTGATGCTGGAACTACCCTATCTCTAGACCTCTTGTAAAGTGTATTAATAATCTACCCTTTTTTAAAATCCAGTTTAGCCAAGGTTTCATATTAATTAGAGCTAAGCATCCTGTCTAAGAAAATTCATGTTATAATGGACTTCATCAATATAGTGGCCATCAACTCCAGCCAATAGGAACCTATTTGATCAAGACTGCTTCCATACAATAACAAAATACAGGTGCTACTGAAAAATGGGCAACTTGGTGCTTCTTCTTCCTCAATGAATCATATTAAAAAAACATTTTCCAATGACTCTTTCCATTCTCCCCCATTCACTAATCCTGTATAATATAACAAAAGTGTACTAAATGTGACAAATGTGTACATTCTTAGTATTCCAAGAGTTAAGAAATGTAAATATCAGACCAGAACTACATTAAGATGACTCCCCAGAAAAGGACTTGTTAATTTAGCAGATATATATTGAATACTTATTTCATAAAAGATCTTATGTGAGTGTTAGGGAGGACAGACAGATTTGATCAAAATCATCCTGCCTTCAAGTTGCTTACAGTGCAGTAATTCTTCTGGGCTCCAAAATCACTGCAGATGGTGATTGCAGCCATGAAATTAAAAGACGCTTACTCCTTGGAAGGAAAGTTATGACCAACCTAGACAGCATATTCAAAAGCAGAGACATTACTTTGCCAACAAAGGTCCATCTAGTCAAGGCTATGGTTTTTCCAGTGGTCATGTATGGGTGTGAGAGTTGGACTATAAAAAAAGCTGATCACAGAAGAATTGATGCTTTTGAACTGTGGTGTTGGAGAAGACTCTTGAGAGTCCCTTGGACTGCAAGGAGATCCAACCAGTCCATCCTAAAGGAGATCAGTCCTGGGTGTTCATTGGAAGGACTGATGTTGAAGTTGAAACCCCAATACTTTGGCCACCTGATGTGAAGAGCTGACTCATTGGAAAGGACCCTGATTCTGGGAAAGATTGAGGGCAGGAGGAGAAGGGGATGACAGAGGATGAGATGGTTGGATGGCATCACTGACTCGATGAACATGGGGTTGGGTGGACTCCGGGAGTTGGTGATGGACAGGGAGGCCTGGCGTGCTGCAGTTCATGGAGCCGCAAAGAGTCGGACACGGCTGAGCAAATGAACTGAACTGAACTGAATGACAAGATATGTGCAGAAATTACAGTAATACCTGGGTTTTGAGTATTCAAGAGTACTGCAGCTAGAATATTGTGAGCATTCAGATGAGCAAGATGATGTTGCTGCAATCTCTGGTAATCAAGGAAAGACTGATTATGAAGGAGCGATATTTTAACTAAATCTTGATGAATGGGTAGTATTTATTTGTTTAGACTGAGGAGTGACATGGGTTAAGAGGTGGGAAATGCCAGACAGGGCAGACTGAGCATGTGGATGTATGAGGAACTGCAGGCAGTTTAGCTTGGCTGGAATATTGATATGTGGAGGGTAGTCACAGCCACAAAGAAGACCCTGATTGTTGCAGATGACGATAAGGAAAGCTAAAATCAAGGCGGGGAAAGGCAAAATAAAAATTTAAGAGGACAAAGATCCCAAACATTACAAATTAAAGGATATGTTCATTTTCTTATGTTCAAAAGAAACATGACGCCAAGAAAAAGTGGAGTATCAGAAACTTTGATTTAGGTAAAATGATGTTAATCTAATTATCTCCGACGATCCCCTCCATAACAGTGGCCAAGATGAGCAATTCACTAAACATCCAATGGCCTCTTTCACCCTTTTTGGCATCACAGAGTTAACACCTCAGCAAGCTGTACATAAAAATAGACTATAAAGAATCTAGATAACATTTCTAAAACAGCTACCCCTTTCTCTACCCCAGGAGCTCCTTATGCATAGCCTGTTTTCTTTAAGGCTTATGCAAGTTTTCAACCCTCAAGTAAACATAGGTAGTGTTAGCTTTTTAAATAAAGATGATTTGGTTTCTAGTCATATTCCCAAGTTGATTCAGTAATTCAACACAGATTCTGTTCTCAAATTCTAGCATAAATCATTTACTATATAGTAGGTGGTTTAATGATTTCACAGAAAATGTAAAATCAATTTCGATGCAAATGTAACTTCAATAGGAATCACCACTTCCCCCCACTTATCAACAGTGTGACTTTGGAGATATTATCTAACCTTTCCGAGTCTATTTTCTCATGAAAAAAAAAAAAAATGAAATAGCCATGTCTGCCTTTGAGTGTTGGTGAAAGCATTTAACAAGATGCTATTCCTAAATCACCAAAACAAATCTGGGTACAAGATAAGTGCTCAGTCAAGGGCGATAAGAGATGGGGAGGGTTCGTTTAATCACAGCCTCAGAAACAGAAAGCCACTTAAAGTAGAATCAAGAAAGGGAGCACTTTCAAAAGGATATACAAATATCTCATAGGAAGCAGGCAAAGAAATTATAGCAGGACTTCACAAGAGCTACTAACGAGGAAAGCTAGAAGACGACTGAATGATCTCTTTCTGACCATGTTATTTCCAGTCCACCTGTCTGTGTATCTCCTGGCTCCTCCTCGGTCTGCAAACTGACCTCTCCTGCTTCACTGAGCATGTGGCAGAAGTGACCATCCCAGGCCCAGGTTTACATTACCACTTCCAACACTGAACAGGCTTTGAACCGGTCCAAACCTGGGTCCAGTGTCAATCCACCATCCAATCCACTGGGTCTGCCCTCCTGCCCCATTACCCACTCATTTCTGAGAAAGGGATCCACTAGGAACAAGGTACGACAATGGGAAGGAAGAAATTGTCATGCCGAGGACAATCAACAGAAAGAAAAGTCCCAATGCCTTCTCTTTAATATCCTCCACATGAAGCAAAGCAAACAGTGGACTGCCTTATCACTTGAAGAATTCTACTTCAAAGGCAGAGAAGCTAAGAGTTTCTAACCACGACCTCTGCCAAGTCCTCCGCTTCCACCCCAGCTCCTCTCCTCACTGCTCTAATATATTCAGGTCTCTTCCATTATGGCTGGGTGTGTATTTCAGCTTGGCATCTCCTTCCGTCGCAAAGCGGAGGTGATCATATTTCAGGAGGTGCTAGTTCCTGCATGCGGAGTTGCCTCTGTGTTATAATTGCTTTCCACCATGCAGCTGCCACACATGAGCTCATCTACATGCTGGATGGCTGCGTTTACAGCAAGCCAGCCTCACACTGAGTTTAGAAAGAGGCAGGCTCTGCCGGCAAATCTTGCTTCCTGAGGCATGTCATTTCTTTGGACGATTTGTAGTCTGATAACGACCGTGTCATGATTGTGCAGTGATGACTCCAAATGCCCCAACACACTTGATGGATCTTAGCATAAATTGGCCATTAATCAGTGTGTAGGACATTCAGAATTTCCATATTCAAGCTGCTATGCCATAACGCTGATTAATTGTTCAATGCCCGATGTAACCTCCACATCCTGTGTTACTGGGAGGCTGCAGTCACCCACATGACTTCATTAGATTCGCCTGAGAGGAAGAAGTGTTGGATACTCTTCAGTAATACAGTGATCTCCTGGTTTCATGGTGACCTCACAAGTTTCTTAAAGGAAAGTATACAAGAACTTCTGCATTTCGTATATAGTCCAATGGAAAACAGAAAGTCCGTTTACAGATACTAAAGGGGCACAGCTTGCAGACTTTCAAACCAGAAAACAAAAAAGCAAAAGCTTACTGTCATATCCCATGTATGCCTTGTTCCCAATTTAATGAGTCTGAGCTGATTATTCAGGTTGGGTTTTCATCATTTCTAATTTATTTACCACTTGTGTTCTTTATTGTCATTAATGAAATAGATTCATTGAATCAGCAAATATTTGTCAAGTGACTACTACGATCTAACACTGTTGGTAGCACTGGGAATACAACAGTGTAAATGCTAGTAGAATATTTCAGAGACATTTCAGTCTTTATAGTAACTTTAAATCCCCCCACCCCAATCCGAATGCCTCTGTCTATACGCAAATGATTTGGAGTTTTTGATCTATCTCTCTCTAGTTCTGAACTTTGCCCCAGATTCCATGCCCATATCCCCTTCATTAACAGATGTTGGTCTTGAGGTCTTCCGAGCATCAAAAATCCATTAAAAAGGAAACCAAGATCAAAGAATGCACATTATGAGAAGACTGAATTTGTTTTATACAGGTAAAATTATTTAAGAAGTAAGGCCTCCAATTATAGAAGGGCTGTTCCAGGAAGCGGTGAGGACCTTTCCTCTAGTGCTATTCTAATATTTTTCAGGGATGCAGTAGAATGCCTTCTGACATTCATTACAAGATCAGCCTCAATGGCCCTTTCTAATTCTAAGATTCTGTTCCTTCTAAAGCCATATCTGTCAACATTCTCCATTCTGCCAATCAAAGAAAAAGTACTTAGGGCTGTTTCAAATACCTCAAGCTTAAGCAAATGATGAAGTATACTTCTTCCTCCACATCTTTTCCACTGTCCTTTTCCTCCATGGGCTTCAGTATCCTGTCTCCCCTCCTTACTGGATCTGCTCCTACAGGTCTTCTCTCTAGCAGGCCCTAGATTTCATATTCAAATCATCATTAGTAGCCACCTTTCAGCACACATCACTACCTAACTGGGAATTTTCCAATGACCCTCCATACACTGCATATGTATATAATTTCATGGACAGCTGTTGCTGAAAGGGATCTTTATTAGTTTACTATTGCTACTGTAACAAATTACCAAACATCTAGTAACTTCCTTCTTCTGTGTTCGGTTGCTCAATTATGTCCAACTCTTTGCAAGCCCCTGGACTATAGCACTCCAGGGTCCTCTATCCATGGGACTTTACAGCCAAGGATACTACAGGGGGTTGCCATTTACTTCTCCAGGAAATCTTCCCAACTTGGGGATCAACCCCACGTCTCCTGCATCTCCTGTATTGGCAGGCAGATTCTTTATCACCAAGCCACCTGAAGAAACACAAATTCATTACCTTGTAGCTCTCCACATAACAAATTCAAAACAGGTCTCACTGGGCTAAAATCAAGGCATTGGCATTCCTTCTGGAGATTCTAGAGAAGTCATTTCTTTGCTTGTTCTAACATCCTTGACTTGGGGCTTCTGTCCATCTTCAAAGCCTCCAACAGCAGGTTGAATCCTTCACACACTGCATCATTTCAACCTTGCTTCAGTGGTCACCTCTCCCTCTCTGAGTCTTCTTTTTCCCTCTTCTTTCATTTAAGGACTCTTGTGATTAACCCTGCTGCTGCTGCTAAGTCACTTCAGTCGTGTCGGACTCTGTGTGACCCCATAGACGGCAGCCCACCAGGCTCCACTGTCCCTGGGATTCTCCAGGCAAGAACACTGGAGTGGGTTGCCATTGCCTTCTCCAATGCATGAAAGTGAAAAGGGAAAGTGAAGTCACTCAGTCATGTTCGACTCTTCCCAACCCCATGGACTGCAGCCTACCAGGCTCCTCCACCCATGGGATTTTCCAGGCAAGAGGACTGGAGTAGGTTGCCATTGCAATCCAGGATAATCTCCCTATTTTAAGATCCTTAACTTAATCATATCTAGAAAGTCTATTTTACCCCACAGCATAACCTACTCACAGGTTCCTGAGATTAGGAGATGTGGGGTCTTTGAAGGTCCATCATTTTGCTGACCACAGGATCTTAGAGTTGATTAATGAAGTCCTCCATTTTATGGGTAAATAAAGAGGGGCAAGGAAAAGAAGACACTAGTTCACTCTAATGCCCCAGGGTACAATCAAACTAGAATCCACGTCTCCCAGTTTCCATCCCAGTGATAGAGAATACCACCCTGTCACCTGCAGAACTATGATTTCAGAAGGTAGTTCAGATGGTAAAGAATCTTCCTGCAATGCAGGAGATGCAGGTTCGAGCCCTGGGTCAAGAAGATCTCCTTGAGAAGAGCATAGCAACCCACTCCAGTATTCTTGCCTGGAGAATTCCATGGACAGAGGAGCCTGGCAGGCTACAGTCCTTGAGGTCTCAAAGAGTCAGACACAACTGAGCAACTAACATTTTCACTTTCATAGCCAAAAGCAATATTAGCAATTAAAGCAATTCTCTTCCAAAGACTGACTTTTCTGAATTCTATAAATTCTTCCAGGACCTAACTGTTCTCTGAGTACTTTTTTTTTTTTTTTTGAAGCAACGAGTAATTTCCTGATCGCCTAAAAGAGTTAATATCTCCTTTCAAATGTACTTGATTCACAGAAAGAATTCTCATTTCACACCATAAAAGAGGCTGAAGAAGGTCATATTCACTTACTTTATAAAAGAATTTTCCAAATCAAACAAATTGTTCCATTTTACTCCTCTTATAATTGTGATTAAGATTTGGGTAGCAGTTATAATCCCCCTTTGTTTTCCTAAATGACTGCTCCATCGTTGTGGAATCACAAGTAGGTAATCTGAAGTTTCCTGTCTGCCTAGGAGCCACTGGCTGAAGTTTCTAACAGTAGGCATTGTTCCACAGATGTTTAATGTATTGAAGGTGAAAAAGAAAATCCTGATTACCTAGGCATTTAGAGCCTGAGCCCCTGCTTTCCATGCAACAGAAAAGAGCAACAAAAAATTATCCTGAATCACACTCCAGTGGAAGAGACTGCCTCCTTTAAGGACTTACAGCTCTCTCTTGCCTTCCAAGCCTCCTCTTGTTTTCTAATGAAAGTCAGCATTTTAATTCTTGGTCTACCCATCTTTAAAATGCAAACATTTTCCCAGTTACCAGCAGCCAAGCAAATTTCAAAAAGAAGACTTTTCAGTGCTCTCCACTAAAGGCTGGATTCACTAGGGTGATGAAATGGTCCAGAACTTCTGATTGACAGCTCCCCCACAGAGCAGCAATTTGGGATTATTCCCACAACATCTTGCCTCTTCAACTACTTGAGAGTTAAACAATACTTAGCAGAACATGGTTTACAGTATAACTTAAAGTCAACAGTAAAACAGGAGCCAGAGCCTGGTAAGAAAAGGGGGGGAAAAAAAAAGAAAAACTAAACAAATCAGTCATGAAGCCAATAATAGAAAGGGAATGGAATTCAACAACCAGAGCAATGGAAAGGCAATGCATCCCCCGTTGAAATTTGAACAGAAATGCCAAATTGCTGAAGCAGAAAGAGGCCAGAAACTCTTCAGTAGGAGGCTGAGCTGTCCCTCCTTTCGGCCTGAGCACCAGGACGAGCCTTACACGTCCCCTGTAGGTCCTTTTCTCTTGCCCATCTGGGCAGCCCAGGACGCTTAGCCGCCTGTAGTAATAAGGCCGGGTGCAGCTTTGCATGCATCAGACTCAAGGCTCCTCTCCAAAGCAAAGCCCCTGCCAAATGGGCCCCAGCACCTCGCCCCTTGCAGCCTGCTGATAGTCTGCAGCTTGTCTGTAATTGTTGCGTGAACATGTACTTTCTTTCGCTGATGATTTTGGCACCCTCACGGGGCTCTACCCAAAAAGGCACTGAACAATGGGATGTGATTGTTTTGAAATGTGCCCAGCAGGAAGCCTTTCTCGGACAGCTCTCAGGTCCCCCGCAATCCCCGCCAGGCTTCGGGGCTTGGCTAGATGAATGGAGTTCAGCGGTAGTTTACAGTTTATCACCAACCAAGTATTGCTCTTGCTGCCAGCCCTCCCCTCTCCAGCTTCTAAAGAAAAATAAAGGAATAGAAAAAAGAAAAGCAGCAGCCCCAGAACATTCATTGTATAACAATCTGAACAAGGGAAGTAGGGGTGGTGTGGAATGCCCTTAGTGACCATGAAACGGACACGGCTCCCCAAACTGACTTCCGGCTTTCAGCGTGTCATGCAGAGCTGTCTTCCCTCACTCTCCCAAGCCGCTCCCCCATTTATAATCATCGTTCAAAGTGGTGAAAGGCCTAATTGCCCCGAGCAGTGTGGTCAGTCTTCCTGGAGATTTAGCTGCCTGCTTTCATCTGGCAGCCTGGGAGGGAACACAGCATTTCCCTCCAGGCAATCTATATGGTCTAGCAGTTCACTGCAGAAAGTGGTGCCTTATCGATTTCTGCCATAGCTTCCATGGCTGACTCAAGGATCAGAGCCTCTGACAATGACTAACAAGTTTAAACCATTAGTCCCATTTGTAACTACTCAGCGAAAGGCTTGTCAGTCACAGTGTACCATCTACTGCAGCTTTTAGCAGGTTTCTAATCCCATTCATTTTGCCCACAATGACCCCTGTAGTTAATGGGGGTTATCGGAAAACTATTTTTTCCCTTCAAAAGCGGTGCATTTTTCTTCTTATTCCTTTTGGAACATAAAAGCCATTTCGGTTGTGATGTTTCAAAACAGTGATGCAGGAGATGATCTGTACTCCTCCCAGGAGAAAATCTGTATCCTGGTGTGCAGGACATTATGTCTGAACCTGAAAACCAGCGCAGAGAATTAGGTGTCTGATGATGGTTCATCGTGTACAGATTCTCCCCATCCTACTCTTATACAGAATTGTCTTAACACCTCCTCCCCCTCCCTCTTTGATGGTGAGAGATTCATTTTGCTTTAAGAAACCTCTCCCTTTCTGGGTATCTAATCACCCAGCAGTTGGTTCAGCTTAAAGCCTTGTGTTACTCAAAGTGTTGTCCCCAAACCAGCATCACCCCAGAGCTTTGCAGAAACACTGTTTCAAGTGTTGCTCTAGACCTACTGAATCAGAATCTGTATTTTAACCAAATTCACAGGTGATTCCTATGCACATAAACGTTTGAAAACCACTGGTTTAAAGAAGCCATTTTTTTCACAGTCACATTTTCATAATAAATAAAGCCTTATACCAAATAAAGCCAAATTTAACATTTCCAGTGTGTGGGTTAGAATATTTTTAAGAAAAAAATGAGTTCTTCTGCATATCAGTTCCAGTGACTTTCTCCTTGCAGATCTGACAAGAAGCTTTCCATCTTCACATCTGCAGTAGCTCACCCAGTACCTTGAACACAGTAAGCACAAGATGAGGAGTTGTTGAATGAATGATTTACAAGAATGAACAAATGAATGAAAATGAAGACAGAAATGTGATGTTTCTGTCAGTGATATAAGGGATCAGGTATTCCTGACACAAAATGATTTTTTAAAATTGGGAAGGTGACTCTTAGGACTCATCAGGGAATAAGACCCTCATTCGCTTTTCATTCCCTTACTTAGATGCTCTCACCACCAAGTTGATTCTGTCCTGAGGATGGGAAAACAAGGCGACAGGCAGAGCTTTTCCTAGAGTATCCTCTTATTTCCACATCTAGCCCTGTTCCATCCTTGTCCCTTTCTGCTGCTTATTTCTCTTCTCTCCCCATCATCTACTGATTATCAATTTCCATCTTCTAAAACCCTATACCCAACCAACAGACACCAAAATATCTGAAAATCAACTCATAGTAAAATAAAAGTGACTGCTAAGGCCCTAATAGTTTGAGGGTTATTTCTTGGCATCACAAATATCATATCACCTAGGCAGTTGATTTGATCTAGGGGTCAGATCAGTTCTGCCATTGCTAAATTAATACCAGAAAAGTGCTAAGTAACCTTCTTACAGGATGTTCATGGAGGAGATTTTGTTATGTAGCTGCTACTTCTCTAAGTATGATCCCTTCCACTTCCCAGAGAATGTATTTGATCACATGGTCACCCTTGTCTTAACGGTCATAGGTCTCTGTTTTGACAATGGTCATTAACCAAAAAGTATTTGTGGAAAAGCTGTTATCTCAAAAAATAAAAGTATAAGTTTAAATCTAGGGCAAGTTTTATATGAACAAGTATTACCCATCTCCATCAAAGAGAAACTTCACACCATGATGGTTTTTCCCCAGCTTAAAACAAGAACTTGGGAAATAAAATTGTCTTCTTCCAGTGATTACTTCTGCAAACTATAATTTCTGGAGCTTGCATCCATGGACTGCCACGTTGTGACTACTTAATTGCCATCTGAAATGCAGAAAACTGACTTGTGTTTTCGTTTTAAAGTATTCCTTTGACATTTTGAATAGTTACATAAATAGGTTGTTTTGTGTGTTGCTAGCAGGGGCCAGCAGGAAATATTTCACTTGGAGGTAGATAGTGTTGGTGACTAAATAGAAATGACTAGGTGGGTTGCAGGGCAGTGTAGACCTGTACACAAACAACCACAAAAACTGAGGATGCCAATGATTCTCTGTTGTCTTAACTCTCAGCCTGAATTTGTATATCTTAAAGATATTATTCACAGATTTCCCACACACAAGTTAAAAAGTGCCTTCAGGGTGGGGTATCCCCCTCCCTCACCCCCTCCTCCCCACTACGAGTTTTAAAATGCAATTGGAGAGCATATAAAATAAATGGAAATGTCATCTGGCTTGTAACAAAAGACCTAAATCATAATGGATTGTCGAGCGGCATCTTGTGGTTAAACATGAACATGACACCCATAGAAAAAGCTTGACTTGCCAGCATGCCACTTGAAAACACTGCCTCACATCTGGCTTTTGACGGTGCTAATAAAGGGCCATGCAAGGTGATCAATGTAGCCTTATCATCATGCCACCTTAAAATATTTCTTGTGAACGAGTACATTAACTTATAATTAATCATCACACTTTAAATGTATCCATATAGGCAAATTTAATCAGTGTTCTTTCTCTTTTATAATATTTTATTGATAGTAACAGAGCATTAAAGAAGACCTACAAGATATAAAGTTACATGAGCAGTGTTTGTAATCTAAGCCAATTCAGCAGAATTTGAAAATCAGTGCTTCCTTATGAGATGAAATATGAAACCATTCAGTCATTCCCTCACTGAAATTCATTTTCTCTTTATTATCCAAATCCATAAGGAAAGGAAGAAGCTGACCTTTCCTGGCACCTGCCTCCTTCTCTGTCTCATATATGGATTTGGTCAGTATATGAAATGACTCAATGGGGCTTCATAAAAAGAGACACAGCTGCTATACAGCCAAGACTATTTCTGTAAGACAGCAAAACAGCTAGCTGTCATTCAATTTTCAAAAATTAATTCAACATTTTAAAATCATGCATATCTTACCAAATTTCCCATTCTGGACATACTTACAGTTCAGTTCAGTTCAGTTCAGTCGCTCAGCTGTGTCCGACTCTTTGCGACCCCATGAATCACAGCACGCCAGGCCTCCCTGTCCATCACCAACTCCCGGAGTTTACTCAGACTCACATCCATCAAGTCAGTGATGCCATCCAGCCATCTCATCCTCTGTTGTCCCCTTCTCCTCCTGCCCCCAATCCCTCCCAGCCCATAAACAAATATAAACCCAAAAAAGTTCAGGAAGACAGTATGTGAGCTATCAAATCAAAAACTGATACTGATTTATTTGCATTTGTTTTAGTGGGGAAAAAAATCATCTTTCAAAAAAAGTACTGGAATAAGTCAGAAATTTCAATATATTTTATATTGTGCTCCGTCCCTCAGTTGTGTCTGAGTCTTTGTAACCCTGTCACCTATAGCCCGCCAGGCTCCTCCGCCCATCGACTTTTCCAAGCGAGAATACTGGAGTAGTTTGCAATTTCCTTCTTCAGGGAATCTTTCCAATCCAGGGATCAAACTCACATCTCTTGTGTCCTGCATTGGCAGATGGATTCTTTACCACTGCGCCACCTGGGAAGTCCATATTCTGTATCTCTAGTTAAAAATATTAATGTGTAGCTTAAAAAACTTAGCATATATTGAAGAAGCACATACTACTTCTTAACAGTTTACTGTGGTCCTTGAGTGAATGCTTATGCCTAGCAATTGCTTAGCCTTTCTAGGTCTTTAGCTTTTCACCTGAATAAAGAGAGTACTTCCATGTCTAATGTTGCATATTATTTTTAACTATGCAAGCACTTGCTATGTGTATCAAACAAGGTCTCATACTGAAAAATGAAGCCATTCAAGTACTTCAAGCAAGAAGAATTTAAGGCAGGGAATTGGTTACACTGAGGACAGAAGAGCTAAGAAACTCAATGGTGAATGGCAGACAATGAAGCAACCCAATGATTAACAACAGCAGGAAGCCACCAGCATCTTCTGAGACAGATACAACTTGAGGAGGCAAAGGAGATGTCCCTGGGCCAAAGAACGAAAGATGAAAAGCCATAACTTCACCCTTCCACCCACCCTCCAAACTCCTCCAAGTGCCTCCCAGAATACAGTAAGTTAACAACTAACTCTAAAAGAAACAAAAACAAAACCCTATTTGTGGCATTTGCCAATTTCTATAGTGTACATACTCTCACCTGGCAATTTTGTAGTGACTTGTGAAGTCACTGAATGTGAATCACACACCAATACAGTGTTTTCTCCATATAGATACAAAACCATAATCAACCTCAAGTGTAGAGACAGTCAAAAAATAGTAGTAAAATAATTAGGAAATGATGAGTTTGTGGGATGCATATTACCTCTGCTTTTATATATAATTTAACTATAAGTAAAGCTTGATAGTTGAATGTTTAATGATGATATTAACTGGTGTTAACAGCCAGTTCACAGGGTTCTGAACATTTAACATTAGATACTCACACTGATGAGAGCCAGGTCCAGGAAACCTGGTCTAGTTAACAACAACGGCTGGAAAAACAACCCAAAAGTGGTCCATTGACTATGACACAGAACAGAGCCAAGGAAGAGTAAGGAATGAAGCTGAGGGCAAACAGATCCAGAAATAGTACATTATAAATCAATGAAAGGCAAACAGATTAAGGATTACTAAAATCTCTCCAACAAGAAGGAATTTAGCATCTCTATAGCTGACTCTTTGCTAAACCACAGTTAGACAAATCATAATTAAGCTCACAGAATACTTTCCAGGATAAAATCCGTATTGTCCAATCCCAATGTGTCATTTCCAATTTTTGTCTATATTTTTCTTTTTTTTATCATCTTTTGAAGATGACAATCTCCAGATCATCACAGATCGAGAAGTGCAAAGTGTACCAGAGATTTCTGGTACTGACGACATTTTGATCACTTTCACTATCACATTTTTTCCCAAACTGATTCATCATGATAAGTCTATGGATAAATAATATTCCAGTATAGCACAAGGAACTAGTCAATATCCTATAATAAACCATAATGGAAAAATATGAAAGGAACTTATATAGACAGATATAGATATATGAATCTGTTTTATAGCAGAAATTAACACAACATTGCAAATCAACTATACTTGAATAAATTTGTTTAAAGTGAGTCTATGGTGGAAGGTCCAAAGACAGAAAGGATTCATAAGTGCCTAAGCGAAGTGAACTGTTATTTGCATATGGTTTATTTTTTTTCTTTTACAGACCTTGGGAAAGTCACATAGACTCCCTGGGTCTCAGTTTCCTCATTGGCAAAATGGGAAATGAGGGAGTTTAATTAAATAATCTCTAAGGTCGTTTCTGGCAATTAAGTTCCATAATTTTATGAATGGTGTATGTGAATTCAGTTTGAATATTTTATCCTATTTCTCTTTGTTTTACTTATGCCTCTCATTAACTCCCCATTGTAACTGGCAGAGATTGCTCCTCCTTTGAGCAAAAGCCCAAGTCAAGAAGATGTACAAATACAAAAAACAATGAAAGATGAGTGAGAGGTCTCCATGACAATCAGGAATCTTTTCTAAATAGCCACATCTTGGGAAAGCCTGATCCAGCTTATTTCCTGGGAACTAATGATCTGCTAAGATGAGGTTCTGGGTAGGCCACAGAGGCAAGGACCATTAACACTTGATTGTCACTAATTCTGAGTCAATGTCCCATTTCAAAGTCATTAGTGGTATTAAAAACTCCAATAGCACATACACACAAAGGAAAAACAAAAAAGAAAGCATTAGGATATGTCTGAGATTAACATAGTACTACAAGAATACAAAAGAAAGGACCACGAAAAGCTCTAATTTAACAAATGCCTATTCAGAGAATTCTTTGTATGATATGAGATACAAAAATATAAAAAATAAGAAACACTTCCTCTGCCCTCAAGAAATTTAGATTCTCCACAATATCATGTCCATATGGATGTGTATTTACTTGGCAATGACGATCTTTCTAAAATTTCCAATTTCATTGTTTTTAATTATGTAACACAGTCAGCCAGCCATAAAAGCCACATCAGAGCCTATTTCATCTACTTACTTAAATCTAGTTATTTGCTCCATCCTATATGAAATGATGTTTATGCATTATCTGCTAAGTGACAGTCACTGTATTAACAAAGCCAACCACCCAGTGGGAGAACAAACAAATAAGAAGCCCATTGATCATTATAAACATAGGGGGTGGGCAGAAACAAGTGACACTTTTGTGACTGAGTGGAAAGGCCACTGATTTCAAATTTGAGGGGTCATAAATCACGGCTACAGTGGTCCTCTGCTATGCGTTCATCGTACAGCAGCCTTTTCTCTCTTTTTGAGCACCAGTACCTAATTTCCTTTTGGAGAACTCTATTTCCCTGCAGTTGGAGAACACTCCATTAATTACTCAGGGCAGTCCTCTGCTCATGAAGTGGATCTGTGACCCAAGGTAGACCAATCATCAGATGTCTTCTCCCAGAACTATTAATCTCGGGTAGAGTGATACAAGATCAAAAATAGTTGGAGTTTTTCCAATGGCAGAACTGTAAAGAGACAATACATTGATTTCTATCACTTAAGTTCCTGGAGCTGCCTTCATTCCTGTCCCTCTCAAGTCCTGAGATTTTGGCTCTTCATTTGTTTCTTTGCAATAATACCCTGTGCCCATCCAAACAATTCTTTCTTAGTAGATAAGCCAGAGTGTGTTTCTCTTGCTTGCAACCTACATACTCTACTGCATACCCAATTTCCAATAGAAGCACTATGCTGAGCTATTCTTTACCTGTAAAGAATCTGCCTGCAATGTGGGAGACCTGGGTTCGATCCCTAGTCGAAGATCAGGTTGGGAAGATCCCCTGGAGAAGGGAACAGCTACCCACTCCAGTATTCTGACCTGGGGGATTTCATGGACTGTATAGTCCATGGGGTAGCAAAGAGTCGGACACAACTGAGTGACTGTCACTTTCAAGCAAGGCCCAGGAGATACTGCTGCCCTCATAAAGGGAGTGGGGGAAGATAAGGTAGTACTTGGTATATTTCAGAAGTCAAAGAAACTCTGGCTGCTGGAATATAAAGTACAAGATGGAATTTCGTGAGAGAAGACAGTGAAGAATAAGACCATGCAGGGTTTTATAAACATGCTGAGACCAAAAGGAAACCACTAAAAGTCTTTTTAAAGGAAAATGTTTTAGAAAGATCACTCTGATATTGATGTAAAGAACACATTGGAGGTTTTATACTATAGACAGGGAGACCAGTAAGACAACTGTTGCAGTAGTCCATATAATACTAATAGCAATTAGTATAACAAAGAGCAACTGAGGAGGAATGAAGAGTTATTCTGACACAGAGGTCAGGGAAGGCTTCTCTGAAGAGGTGCCTTTTGAGCGGAGTCCTAAAATGTGAAAAGAGGCCACTCAAAATTCTAGACTCTAGTCTACAGTAAGACTGGCAGTTGATGCAAGTCTTTGGGCAAAATGAACTCATCCTGTCTGAGGTTCAGAAGGAGCGGCATGGTTGAGGCAGAGGGGAGAAAAGGAAAATAAGAGAGGAAAGTAAGGACAGATAGTATTAGCTCCTGAAAGTCAAGATGAGTTTATATTTCTTGCTTATCAAAGTGTCTAGTCACTAGAGGATTTAAGTAAGGAAGCAATGTGATCTGATTCACTTCTTGCTGCTGCTGCTGCTAAGTTGTTCAGTCGTGTCCGACTCTGTGCGACCCCATAGACGGCAGCCCACCAGGCTCTGCCATCCCTGGGATTCTCCAGGCAAGAACACTGGAGTGGGTTGCCATTGCCTTCTCCAGTGCATGAAAGTGAAAAGTGAAAGTGAAGTCACTCAGTCATGCCCGACTCTTCTCGACCCCATGGACTGCAGCCTACCAGGCTCCTCCGTCCATGGGATTTTCCAGGCAAGAGTACTGGAGTGGGTTGCCATTGCCTTCTCCGGATTTACTTCTTACTAGAACACAATAAACTTAATCATCATCCTAAAACTTGAGCAGATGTCATGTTTAAAAAAAAAGTGAACTAAAACATATAGAGTTTTCACTACCAGTGAGTCTGCTTCTTGTGCCTCATATACTAAGAACTGTCCTTTTATTTTGAGGAAAATAAAAGTGGAAACCTTGACCAGGAACATGCTGTGTTTCTCACCATCGATTTAATCCAAACTATAAAGCACAGTTGTCATTAGGTCTTTTGCCAAGCCCTCTCTCCCGGATTGATTTGAAACCTTAAGGAATCATGAATGGAAAACTCATCATGTTTTCCATTCATAATCAAGAGGGCCATAAAGATGGTTTTCAAATTCAAATTTTACCAAGAAATATCAACAGCCTGACAAAGATACTATAAATTTCACTCAATATTCTTTATTTTAAAAATGTGGATTCCAAACTATTATGCTTCTTTAAATACTTTTAATAAATATTTGACCTATTCATTTTCATTTAGTTTTTGGAAGTTCAATATTTAAATTCTAGAACTAATGAATGATTAGCATTTTGAGGCATTATACTGAAAAGTTATTAAGGGTTCAAAATACATAAACCATTAAAATTATTAATGTAATTCCTATATAATCTCATAAAATAGAATAAAAACAACTGGCTGCAAAGTTCCACATAACTATATTTCTATAATTTCAGCTAATAAAAAATGAGAAAGAAAAGAATATCATTACAGTTTTTCAATTTTAATGTTTCGGTTATTCACTTGAACAAAGACATTGTTGTCAGGCTGATCTAATCTGCAGATGAAACAAAACTGAAAAGATAAGAATTGAGTGGGACTGAAGAAGCAAATTTTCAAAACAGAGCAATGTAGAGGGATAATAGGTCAAACCTTATCAGATGGAAATAAGACACCAGTAAAAGGATAGGATGAGGAAGATGTGTCTCATCCTCATCAATAGAAGCACTAAGCCAAGCTTTACCTGTAACTCAGCTGATAAAGAATCTGCCTGCAGTGTGGAAGACCTGGGTTCGATCCCTAGTCAAAGATCAGGTTGGGAAAATCCCCTGGAGAAGGGAATGGCTACCCACTCCAGTATTCTGGTCTGGACAATTCCATGGACTCTATAGTCCATGGGGTCACAAAGAGTCGGACACAACTGAGTAACTATCACTTTCAAGCTAGGCCCAGGAGATACTGCTGCCCTCATAAAGGGAGTGAGGGAAGATAGGGTAGCCCATGGTACATTCCAGAAGTCAAAGAAACTCTGGCTACTGGAATATAAAGTACAGCAGATGGGAAAAAGAGGTACAATTAATGGCTATTGTACAAAGTTAAATACTAGAGATCTCAGCAATCCTCATTAATCCTCGTTAAGCCTGGTGATCCAATATAACCTTATATAAATCTAGTAGAAGAATGTTGGTGTCTCACATAAGAGTGCCAGTGATCTCTTTCTACAATGCACAGACTGGATCTTCCCTAGAGTAATTCTGTCCTCAGGGCCAAATCAAGAGTAATGATTGCAAACTGAAATGCAAGCAGACAAGATTTACAGTTTGGCAAGAAGTCATATGAGGAAATTCAAAGACATTTGAGGTCACTGAGCTAGAAAAACAGAAGCAACTAAAGAGAATTGGACAGTGGCCTTTGCAAATACTACAAAACTTCTAAGGAGAAGAGGGATAAACTGTCTTTTTATTTAGTCCTAGATGGGAGCCCTACAACCAATGGGTAGAAGTTAAAGATGAATTATGAACTAATATACTTTCCAACAATGAGATGTGTTGTAAAACAGACAGGCTTCCTCAGTCTATAGATAGTGCCCTGTCACACGAATCATTCAAACTCAGATCAGACACCAGACTGAGGCTATTATCTGCATTTGTATTAGATCAGTTGTTGTTTACAATCTTTTCTCATCTTGAGATTTTACATAAACTATTAGAGCTTTGTAATTAACCTGGTAATGTTAAGAAAAAGTTCCTCAAGATACCATTTTCTAAATATTTATGGTAGAAGGTAGAGATAGACAATTCCAGTTACATCACAAAAATCATTTATGAACATACCTTTCATTAATATTTCCTTACGTCTTTGAGAAATTATTTAAATATCTCCATATTAATAAAAGTCACATAGGTGATGTTACTAAAACCCAAGCAATGAGTGTGTGCATTGCTCTTTCATAAAGATGTTCCACTCCTCAGCACAAGCCTAAAACTTCCTGGAATGGAATGAATTAACACCAAGATTTCAAGATCCAAAGCACTTGGCCACTGGACACAAGCCTAATTTAGGATGTTGGCAATAGAATTCCCAAGGGGAATCTAAGCCCTTCCAATGAATAAAGTCATTGAACTGACTTACCTGTAACCCATTATTATACATTTTCTTCTGTGTAAAAAAATAAGAGCACTTACTGAAAAATATACATTTTAACCACTAATCATAAGATCAAGGTGAATAGCAGACCATATTTGAAGCCATGGGACCTGATCATTAAAGATCTAGCATCAAATGAGCCTCGTTAATCAATCTCTAAAGCAGCATTTTCCAAACTGTGAAATCAGTATTTACAGAGAGAGAGAAAAGAAACAGTGATTAAAATGTTTTGAAAACACTGTACCAACATAAAGCTAAACGGGCTTCCCACTGAAGGACTTCTCAGAGTTTTGACTGTTTCCTCTGAAATCTCCAAGACAATGTACAAAAAATACTCAATGCTTAGAATAAGGCACCACTATAGTATGCTTTGAGGAAATAATCTCATAAGGTAGAGAATGGAATGCAATTCTAATTACGCTGTGTAAATAATCAGAAATCGTGCATAACATGTAATGTGAACTTTCAACAAACCTCTGAGAGGCAAAAAAAAAAATGCATGTATGTACAAACATAAGTTTATCTTAAATACACAACAAATAATAATAAAATATACAACACTCCATTACAAATTTCATATAGTCAATTAATCCTCACAAAATACTTTAATTTTTGGCAAAGTCTTAGATCTATAGTTAACCTATGGCTGCAAATACTGAACAAGCATGGCTCTAAAATAAATATTGGTTTATATTTTAGCTTTTCATGAGCAAGACGAAAGAGAAACAATAAATTGATATGTCAGAATATGCTGAGCAAAAATTTTTGTTCAAACAGATAACAGTTTTGAACACTAGAAAACTATTTCTTCAATTTTTTTGTGCTTTTAACAATATGATGGCTACCTAAACAATACATTTTTAAGTTCAATTTGCTTTGCTAATATTTTCCCTATGACTTAGTTAAGTCTAGACAATCAGCAAAACAAACTGAAGCTTGATTTATAGTGTCTTCTGCTGTCTATGGTGTAAATATTCTCAGCATGCTCCATTTCAGCCTATTAGCATGATGTCACTGGATGAAGAGCTGGAAAGAGATGCACAGCAGTATGCAATTATAATAAGTATTTTTCATTGAATAGATACAGTAGATGTAAATAACACCAAGGTATAAATAATTACAAAACAGAAAAATAATCAGGAAGAAGTGAGTTTTAAAAATTTTATTACTTTTGTTTAATATAACTCATTTAATTGTGCTTATATAATTTAACATTTAATAATGACTATATTGAACAACCAGCTCAATAAACTCCTGACATTGAGGTGATATCATTCACACAGCAACATAGGTCATTCCCAACCACAGTCCCCTCTACAAGAAGACCAAATAGTAACTATCCACAGATAAGACACCACTGTGAAACTTCCAGAAATAGGGGTAAGGCTGTAGTACCCACCTTGGACAACAGAGACCTAGGATGACCACATAATAAGGGTAAGAAAGACAGCTACATTTTTAATGAATTACCCATTCCCCACATCAGCTCAGCATCATATAGACAGGACCCCCCTGAGTCTACAGTTTCTTCCATGGGAAAAAGAGAACCCAGGATGGACATCCAGCCTCCCCAGCACTGCAGGACACTTCCTGGGAGACCCTCTCAAATATCACATCACAGGGATCACTAAGGAATCTGAAGAGTTAAGAAGGGAGGCTAAGCTTACAATAAGCAGCACTCAGATCTTCAGTTCAGTTCAGTCGTTCAGTCATGTCCTACTCTTTATGACCCCATGGACTGCAGCATGCCAGGCTTCCCTGTCCATCACCAACTCCTGGAGCTTGCTCAAACTCATGTCCATCAATTCGATGATGCCATCCAACCATCTCATCCTCTCTTGTCTCCTTCTCCTCCCGCCTTCAATCTTTCCCAACATCAAGGTCTTTCCCAGTGAGTCAGTTCTTCACATCAGGTGGCCAAAGTATTGGAGTTTCAGCTTTAGCATCAGTCCTTCCAATGAATATTCAGGACTGATTTCCTTTAGGATGGACTGGTTGGATCTCCTTGCAGTCCAAGGGACTCTCAAGAGTCTTCTCCAATACCACAGTTCAAAAGGATCAATTCTTCAGTGCTCAGCATTTTTTACAGTCCAACTCTCACATTCATACATGACTACTGGAAAAACCATAGCTTTGACTAGATGAACCTTTGTTGGCAAATTAATGTCTCTGCTTTTTAATATACTGTCTAGTTTGGTCACAGCTTTTCTTCCAAGGAGCAAGCGTCTTTTAATTTCATGGCTGCAGTCACCATCTGCAGTGATCTTACTGGACTGTATTCCTGCTCACAGCAGCACTCAAGTAGAGATTCCAACCAGAAGTTCTGCACTTTTGCGGAGCCAGCCCAGTGGCCTCAGAGAGCTCAGTTATCAGTTCAGCTTGATTTGGATCCCCAGCCAACAGACCATACCAGCATCAAGTCCAGTCTAAAACCCCACCAGGGCAAGGAAGCAAATTCACGATCCCACTCAACTTCTGGCCTCTAGCTCCACACCTATGGGAAGTGCTGCTCCAGATGACCAGTAGCTGTGCAGCACATTCTAGGGCCACTCAGGCAGAAATCTAAGTCAGCAGCTCTGTCCAAATACTCAGTGATAGTATCCTCTTGGCCCATAAAAATAGGGAGCATTAACAATGATGCTCAGTAACCTTGGAGCCAAGTCTCTCTAGTACCACCTAGCCATGGATCACAGCCTAAAACCCCAGCCAACATCGGAGCCCAGCATATGGCCCTACTTAACTGTTGAACACAGCCTGTGGTCTCACTCAGGCCAGGAGCCCACCCATGACCCCATTCAATCAGAAAGAAGACTGTGCTACCCCACCAACCAGAGAGACTTCTCAGTGACCTCACCCAACAGCAGAGCACAGCCAATGGCCTCCATGATCACGAAGCCCAGTCTGCAGGCATGCTCAACTTTGGGGCACAGGCTGCAGCCCTGCCTGATTGCAGAGCACATCCCACAGCCCTACCCTATCAGGGAATCCAACCACTGGCACCACCCCACCAGGGAACACAAGCAGAAACTTCATGCAATCAGGGCACCCATAAAGCCACCCTGCTTGGATGTAGATCCAGTTAGCAGAGGCAAGGACATAATAAAGATTAAAGCAGAAATAAATGAAATAAAGAATAGGAAAGCAATAGAAAAGTTTAACACAGCTAAGAGTCACTTCTTGAAAAAGATACAATTAGCAAACCTTTAGCTAGACTAACCAAGAAAAAAAAAAAAAAAGAGGACTCAAAAAAATAATCCAAAATAAAAGAGGAGACATAACAACAGAAACCACAGAAATACAAAGGATTATAAGAGATTAGTGTTGGTATAAAATTGTCCTATAAAGGAAATAAAATTGTTCTAGAAGAAAATAAATTCTTCCAGGACAACCTAGAAGAAATGGACAAATTGTTAGAAACACATAATTTACCAAAACTGAATTATGAAGAAACAGAAAATCTAAACAAACCAATATTGAGTAAGGACATTGAATCAATAATCAAAAAAATTCCCAACAGAGAAAAGCCAGGATAAGCTGGCTTCACAAATGAATTCCACCAAATATTTCCAGAATAATTAATACCATTCTTTCTCAAGCTCTTTCAAAAAACTGAAGAGGAGGAAATATTCACAAGCTCATTTTATGAGGCCAGCATTACCTTGATATCAAATTCAGACAAGAACACTACAAGAAAAAAAAAAAAAAACAGATCAATAGCTCTGATTAATATAGATGCAAAAATTCTCAAAAAATATTAACAAATTAGAATTCAACAGCGCATTAAAAGAAACATCCACCATAAACAAGTAGAACTCAAGCCTAAACTGCAAGGATGGTTCAACATATTCAAATCAGTAAGTATGACACTTTACATTAATAGAATGAAAGATAAAAATAATATAGCCATAGCAAAAGATACAGAAAACATATGTAACAAAACTCAACATCCTTTCACAATAAAACATCTCAAACAACTGTGTATAGAAAAACAACTCAAACAACTGTGTATAGAAACAACTGTGTATAGAAAACAACTGTGTACAGAAAAAAATGTACTGCAACATAATAAAGGGTGTGTGTGTGTGTGTGTGTGTGTGTGTGTGTGTGTGTACCAAGTCTCTTCAGTCGTATCCAGCTCTTTGCAACCCTATGGATAGTAGCCCACCAGGCTCCTCTATCCATGGGATTTTTCAGGCAAAATACTGGAGTGGGTTGTCGTGCCCTCCTCCAGGAAATCCTTCTGACTCAGGGATAGAACCTGCATCTCTTACATCGCCTGCATTGGCAGGCAGGTTCTTTACCACTAGGGCCACTTGGAAAGTCCAATAAAGGGCATACATAGGACAAGCCCATAGCTCACATTACACTCAATGGTAAAACGTTGACAAGGAATAAGACAAGGGTGCCCATTCTCACCACTCCTATTCAACCTAGTCCTCTAAGTTCTCAAAGAGCAAACAGTCAAGAAAAAGAAAGAAAAGATATCCAGATCAGAAAAGCGGAAGGAAAACTGGGTTCAAAGATGACATGTCTTATACATAGAAAACCCTAAAGATTCCACTAAAAACTTGCTGTTATTAATAAGGTAACTTCCAAAGTTAAAGGATACAAAATCAATATACGAAGATCAATACCTTATTACATACTTGAAAGTTTCTAAGAGAGTAGATCATAAAGTTTTCACCACACAAGCAAAATATTCATAACTGATGGATAATTTAAAGAACATTGCATTTATCATTTCATAATCTGCACATATATCAAATCATCACACTGTATACCTAAGAAAGTTATATACCTCAATGAAACTGGAAAAAGTTAAATCAAATTTATGTAATAAGAAAATAAAAATAAATTCATGAACATATAATGATCAACTCATCTAACATGAGCTGGCTCCAGCACACCATTCTTTGGACCAGAAAGCATTTTTTTAATCTCTCTGAACATCATTTGGGCCCAGTATCCTCTGAAACTCACTTTAAGAAATACTGCTTAAAGGAGATATCACAAGATATGTGGACCATGATCTCCAAATGTCTATACTTTACCCAACAAATATTAAAATAAAAAATTCTTACATGTGTACCTCCAATTTATATTATATCTTTAAGAATAATTTCCTTTCACATTTATATTAGAACTTGTTAAATATAGCTCTTGACATACAAAAGTAGCCATTAGAGTTTAAAATATCTGTTGAATTCTGTATGTTTTGCTCATTTAATATTTAAAGTATAATGAACTGGTTAAATTAAAATCAAATGTTTTCACAATATAAAATACACAGAAATTTACTCATCAGATTCATTTATAAAGCATATTTACAAGCATATCTATCCTGAAAACCATAACTCTTTCTCAAGGTAGTATGTTTCATGTAACTGTCAGGGTCTTAGTTTAGAAAAAGGTAAAAATCACTTAAATAACAGCAGTTGCATAAGCTGATAATGAAAGGAAGCCATTTAAAATTCCTTTTGAAACAAGGTAGGGGAAAGAAAGTCTTTAAGTCTCTTGATGGGGCTCTGATGTTCTGTAATTGGTTTGTTTGAAGGTTAGGTCAACCCTGCTGATAATTCACTTCTAAATTTAAATTACAGCAGTAGAGCAAGATCCAGCCAATGGGGAAAATGATGAAAAAAACTTCTTGCTGGATAGTCATCTCTCACTGCTAAGACTGGATAAGATGCCCCAGGAAATCTTTTAGTGGAAAGTAACCTTGAATGGTGGCAAATTCAGGACTTGAATATACTCCTGGAGGAGAAAAGTCAAAAGCAAGTCTCCTTCCCATGAATGTTTCTTTGGATGGAATGGCATCACTGGACCTCATATTGAAGTGGGAGGCAAGTGAACATACCCTGAATGCAACGCTGAGAGCCCAAGAGAAGTCTGCTTCAGAAGATCAACTCATTCACTGGGGAGAGACCATAGGCAAAACGCTTGCCGCCAAATGTTCTATTTGGAAAGCCACTCATTGAATGATGGGTTGTATGTCCTCTTCATGTTTATAATGGCTTCCATCAACTCACCTTTTTTCTGAAAATTTGGATTTCTCTTCTTTCAACTTTTTTCAGGGAAGTATGTTTCATGCTTAAGTATAAAATTTATCATTCCACGTTTTCCTAAGTTTCATCCAAACTTGGAATTTTGATGATACTCTCTCAAGGCTGAGACCATTTAAAGATAATTCTAGTACTTCATACTCTCATTTTTTTTAAAGGCTAAGCTTATCAATAATTTTAAATTTTCTTCAATTTTTCAGCAATTTTTATAGCAAGCTGTTTTCTCCTTCTTACATAACACCCTATATTTAACTCATCAAAAACTTCTGAACAAGAGCAAGAGAACTATAGAAAATGCAGTGATTGCTATACCTACCACTACTTCCCAGAATTCAATTTCAAGGCAATGGGAACCCACTCCAGTACTCTTGCCTGGAAAATCCCATGGACAGAGGAGGCTGGTAGGCTTCAGTCCATGGGGTCGCTAAGAGTTGGACACAACTGAGCGACTTCATTTTCACTTTTTCACTTTCATGCATTGGAGAAGGAAATGGCAACCCACTCCAGTGTTCTTGCCTGGAGAATCTCAGGGGCAGGAGAGCCTGGTGGGCTGACATCTATGGCGTCACACAGAGTAGGACACGACTGAAGTGACTTAGCAGCAGCAGCAGACGACTTTACCAAAACCACTTGGTCTCAAAGACCAGCCCCAAGTTAAGTTTTACTTCCTTCGGCACTGAGTTCTAACGTCTCCCAGCAGACCTCCCAGCAGAATTCTCTGTTTTGGTTGTGCCACATGGCACGTGGGATCTTCGTTCTTGGACCAGAGATGGAACCCTCACCCCTTACAGTGGGAGCATGGAGTCTTCACCACTGGACCACCAGGAAATTTCCCCAGCAGAATTCTTAACAGATCTCCTGACAGGAGTCATGGCTTCATCAGGCCACAGAGGACACCCAACCACCACTACACAGCATTTTTCCAAGAACCCAAATCCACATTGAACAAATTGAAGGAGGATTGTTTAAAGAGAAGTACAAGGATGTAAAAGAATTCATATGCACACTCTAATGCCTAATGCTCCATCATTTCTCTACTTTTGAAATCAATATTTTAAAGAATATAGATAATATCAAGTCCATCTTTTGATTAATTATCAGAAATTAGACACATCCATATAGCTACTGCCCTAACCAAGAAAGATAATAGTATCTGCCCCCCGCCCAAAAGCCTTGCTTGTGTCCCTTTGAAACCTCTGTATCTTCTTTACCAAAGTAATAAATATTCTGACATTTGATGCCATAGATTAATTTTAACTTGCTTTCGAACATATAATACATATTCTGATTCTAATTCCTTTTGCCAAACCTTACATTTGTTTGATTAATCCATAACACTTGTAGAAGTACTTTGTCCATTTACATCACTGTGTAGAATTCCACTAAGTAAATATATCACAATGTATTTATTTATTCTTCCACTGATGAATATGAGTCCTTCTCAGTTTCTATTATCAAAAACTATTGTTATGAATATCTTATATATCCCGTCACTAACATAAGCATCCTTTTTTGTTGCATTTATTCCTAAGAGTGAAATTACTCGGTCAGCAATTATGTACATATAGGTAGATACTGCCAAATAATTTTCAGAGTGGTTGACTAACTTCTACTCCTACCAGCACTTATAGGAACTCTGGCTTCTCTACATCCTCTCCAACTCTTATCAGTGTTAGTCTCTAAATTTGGCCTTTCTCGTGAACTGAGATTTTCAACATTCACAGTATTTTAATACTGTGATTTTAAATTGCATTTTCCCAATTACTAATGAAATTCAGAACCTTTCTGTATCTTTACTTTCTGTCTGAAGATCATCTTTTGTGAAGGGCTGCTGTGGGTCTCTGACCCATTTTTCCACTAGATTGTCTTTTTCTTATTGATTTATAGGAACTGATCATACAAATCCTTGTTTGGTTATCTGCATTTCAAGTACCTCCTTCCAAATGTGGCTGGTGTTTTTCAATCTCTAAATTGGAACTTTTTATACATAGAAATTCTTAAAATTGATGTGCTATGACCAAATTTGGAAATCTCTTCATTTAGAGTCAGTGCTTTTGTATCATGTTTAAAAATCTTTGCCTACTCTCAGGTCATGAAGTTATTATTTTAAGCTATTGACTATTCCTTACTGTTTATGTCTATTATCTGCCTGGATTGATTTTTGCATGGTATGAGGTAGAAGTTAGGTTTCATATGGATATATAATTAGCACATCATTTATTGAAAACAAAACTCTCCTTTCCCCACAGACCTTAACTGCAAACTTTGTAATAAATTAGTTTACATTTATTTATGGATCTGATTCTGGATTGTATTCTAATCCATTAACATATTTATATAGCAGTATATTCTGAAAGAGATGGGAATACCAGACCACCTGATCTGCCTCTTGAGAAATTGGTATGCAGGTCAGGAAGCAACAGTTAGAACTGGACATGGATCAACAGACTGGTTCCAAATAGGAAAAGGAGTACGTCAAGGCTGTATATTGTCACCCTGCTTATTTAACTTATATGCAGAGTACATCATGAGAAACACTGGACTGGAAGAAACACAAGCTGGAATCAAGATTGCCAGGAGAAATATCAATAACCTCAGATAGGCAGATGACACCACCCTTATGGCAGAAAGTAAAGAGGAACTAAAAAGCCTCTTGATGAAGGTGAAAGTGGAGAGTGAAAAAGTTGGCTTAAAGCTCAACATTCAGAAAATGAAGGTCATGGCATCCGGTCCCATCACTTCAAGGGAAATAGATGGGGAAACAGTGGAAACAGTGTCAGACTTTATTTTTCTGGGCTCCAAAATCACTGCAGATGGTGACTGCAGCCATGAAATTAAAAGACGCTTTCTCCTTGGAAGGAAAGTTATGACCAACCTAGATAGCATATTGAAAAGCAGAGACATTACTTTGCCAACAAAGGTTCATCTAGTCAAGGCTATGGTTTTTCCTGTGGTCATGTATGGATGTGAGAGTTGGACTGTGAAGAAGGCTGAGCGCCAAAGAATTGATGCTTTTGAACTGTGGTGTTGGAGAAGACTCTTGAGAGTCTCTTGGACTGCAAGGAGATCCAACCAGTCCATTCTGAAGGAGATCCGCCCTGGGATTTCTTTGGAAGGAATGATGCTAAAGCTGAAACTCCAGTACTTTGGCCACCTCATGCAAAGAGTTGACTCATTGGAAAAGACTCTGATGCTGGGAGGGATTGGGTGCAAGAGGAGAAGGGGAAGACAGAGGATGAGATGGCTGGATGGCATCACTGACTCGATGGACGTGAGTCTGAATGAACTCCAGGAGTTGGTGATGGACAGGGAGGCCTGGCGTGCTGCGGTTTTTGGGGTCACAAAGAGTCAGACATGACTGAGCGACTGATCTGATCTGATCTGATATCAATACCATACTATCTTGATTACTAGACTTCTTCATATGAATAAAATCATCTCAAACTACTCAAGACAGTCCCTGTTTTCAGTCCTTTGCATTTCCATAAAGATTTAGGTTAGGTTCTTAATTTCCACACAAGCACACATTAAAAAGAAAAACATTCTGGGTTTTGACAAATATAGACTTGAATCTATAGATCAACTTAGAGAGACTGACATCTCATGAGTCTTCCAATTCATGAGAACAATTCCTTCATTTATTGAGGTCTTCCATATATTTTCAATGTTTTATTAAAAAAATGGACTGTGTGAAGCTTTCTATTTCCTCTAGTGTCAGTTTTATAGGTTGAATTTTTCAACAAATTTTTCTATCATATCACTATCTTCAAATTACTGCATTAAACTGTATACTGATGAACCATTTCATTCCTCAATTGTTGTTCTGTCTTTTAATAGCTGAAAAGTCTGGTGGGGACTTACAAATATTATTAGTCTCCTCAATAGTTGTTTGGCTTTGTGATTCTTCTCTGTTGTATATTACTTTAATTTTTATTATTTTTCTAAGTTTAACTTTATTATTCTCTCTACTCAGTAACTTTTACTTTGCTACTCTCTTGCTGACTTCTTAAAAGAACACTCTTAGATAATTTATCATTAGCCATTCTTCTTTTCTAATACATGCATTTAAGACTATACATTTTCCATATATGGCCATAGCTATATTCCACAAGTTCTGATATGTCATTTTTATTATCATTCAGTTTAAAATATGTTTCTAGTTCATGCTGTGACTTACTTTTGATCCACAGATAATTAAAAGTGCTTAACATACAAGTATTTCTCTAGTTATCTTTTCATGATTTCTAATTTTGCCGTGGAATTTAAATGTTTTAAATACATTGAAATCTGTTGAGACTTGATCTATAATTATGTCAATGATCCATGTACACTTGAATTGACCTTATATCCTGTCATTTGTAGGTATAAGATTCTATATACATGTATCAGGCATATTACACATGCTGTTCAAATCTTATAACTTTATTGATTTTTGGAATTTTGCTCTTTCAGTTACTGAGATAGGTACGCTAAAATTTCCTAGGTTGCATTTGTCTTTGCTAGGCAAGTAAGTGGGTAGGTAGGTAGGTAAATAGACAGTTATAGAGACAGATATACTAACAGAGAGAGAAACCAAAGACAGAGATGATACACTGCATACAAAATTAGATTTGTTCTGTTTTGTGACATTCTTCTTGCATCCTTGTATTTTAAGTTTATTTTTTATAAAGTAGAATTTTTCTATTTTGCTTTTTATGCATCTAGTCAACAGAAGAGTATTTCACCTATTTACATTTAATAAAAGCACTGATATATTTGGGTTCACATCTACCATCTTACTATTTGCTTTCTATTTATTTCTCTATATTTATGATCTTCTTTCTCTCCTTATTTCAAGTTGATCATATATTTTGTATTATTCTATATTTTCCTTTCAATTAGCTTGTTCTGTATATATACTTATTCTAATAGATGAGGGTCCTCCCAGAAGTTACAACATATATTTTCAATTATTGATGTATAATATACACTGATCCTTTGATTTTTAAAATTTTTAATATAAAGGTATATTTACTCTCACTAAAACATAACAGAGATATTTTTAGTAAGAGTGACATGATTAAAATATTTCATTATCTATGAAAACCCAAGTTTAACACTTTGAAATACAATATTTAAAATACTATTTTTTAACAAGTTTACTTCAATATTTGGCTGTCTTTCTTAAAAACCATACTTCAGGATGGTATGTAGATCCAAATGGAAAAGCTCCTCACACTTACTAAGATCTGACATGTTTTCAATCTCATTCTTCAATTAGGCAAAGATTTGTGTGAACATTTAGCAAGTACATTTTTTTATCCTCTCTGAATTTGATCATTAGTTTTTACAAACTAACTGCAAATTGTTGCATTCTTATTTTTAAAGAATTGTTTTGAACACATGTGATATTGTTCAACAAGTCAGAAAATATTATTTCCAATTTTAAGTATACTGACTATTTTGACCATTTCAGTAACAAAATCACATAACAATTATAACTTACCCAAATGCCATTTTCAAAAGTGTTCTTTGCATAACATGAGTTTGTTTTGAAAAGCATTTAACTCCTCATTCGCTATTAAATCAGCACCTTTCCATTGAAGGGACCAATTAAGAGTGCATATTTCTTAAATATCTTTTACGTAACACACTGAGGAGAGGTACTTGCTATCATATTAAAAGTCAGCAAATCTGGAGCATTTGTGTTTGTCAAAGAATAAAGCATAGATCATCTTATAGTTTTACATTTCTTTTAGGCAATTTGCACAGAATCAAGAATAAACTTCCATATGGTTAAATTATTTTCACAGTCGCTCTCCATTTCATTAGAATTACACTGATAGGTGCACTATTTAAAAGTCTTACTTAAAAGAAAAAAGTAGCCACATCAATGTCATAATGTAGTATTTTGGTCATATCTAGTTTCAACGTCTTTGCTGCAATGTTTCTGTTTATGAATGGTGCAGAGAATGAGTTTCAGTTATGGTTCTTTCTCTGGATTTTACCTTCAGAATCCTTTATTATTCTAAAATTCTAGTCAAAGGAGCAACAGCTTTTCCAGAAAATAATTGTTTTAAAGAAATCAGTTAATCTATACAAAATATCTTACTGAATATATTCTTTTCTATGGATCGCAAAGTCATTTTTTTTTAACTGAAAGAGAATCTAATACATACCATAAACTGAGACAGGATAAAGCCAATTGCACTATGAAACAGCTACATATAACAAACATCCCACATCTGATCTAATACTTGTTTCTTCAAATAAGTATCATTTGATCAGCAATGTTTTCTCTGGGTTTTCAAAGGCAAAGGAATGCATATTAGTTTATCGCCATATTATTTGCCATACATAACAGTAATCATTTTTACCACAACTACAAGAATAGAGAATTTCCCAATGTGAAATTTTCATCTTTTACTATTAATTTAACAAATCTATTAACTGCTACATGCCATATACTGCTCTAAGATCTGAGGGTATAGCAGTGAACCAAGTAGAATGATAAATAATGCCTGCATGCAGAAAACTATTCTTTAAACATCAAAAGATGTTTCTAAACATCTAACCTGAAGTAAATTTTAGTAAAAGATCAAGTATCTCTTGATTTGAAATATCACTAAAAATTCTGCAGGCTTTTCATCATGTTTTTGTTGTTTTAATCATCTTGTTAAGTGCTTTGAATTATTACTATTAATTCATATCTTAGGGAACAATACAACCTTGGGGTGAGATTCATCATTAACAGTAGTGGATGACTATCCATTTTCAATCGTCCTTTTTTCAATTTATTACTCATCTGATTAGATGGTCATGGTTTTGTCAACACTACTGTTTTCTTTACTAATATGTTTGCATTATTACGATGAAGTTAACTCCTGGTGTCTCTATAAATTAGTGTCAAAGCAATAAATAAACAAACCATTCTAGTTATTTTAGCAGATAATTTAATAGAAGAAATTGGTTCAAGGGGTATTGGAAGACTGAAAAGGAAAAATAAGACTCTTCTCACAGAGATAGTAACTTCAGGAAGCAGCTTCCATCCATTCCTGGAGCCAGGGATCAAAGGGAAGAAAATGAGCTTAACAGACCCAGAAGTCTGGGGATCTGGACTTCTGAGACAGCTCACTGGTTCCTCGGGTGCCTGGAGGAAGGATCCACAGGTCAGGACTCACACCCCTGAGGAAGGGGCGCTGCCTGGCTAACGTTGCCACCAGCATGATAATGAGGGGCATGAAGCTTCTGGTTTGGGAGTGTGGAAAGAAGCTGGGAACGGTAACCAGTTGCCACTGGAACCAACTGGGGTGGCAATGGCAAAATCAGCAGACAAACTGGAAGGAGCAAGTTCTTGCTCCTGCTTCCTGCCTTTCTAGTTGGCAGAAAACCTGAAGCAGCACACTAACAAAGCAGAAATGTGATTTGCAGCCTCCCAACTCCCATGGTCCAAAGCAGGGTGTGGTGTGAGGCAGGAAACAGTAGCTTAATACCCAGTGGTGTCTCTACAGAAGTATTTTTAAAACATTAGTTCATTTTGTGAGGGTTATCTTACTTAAAATGAAGCAATATAATTCACAGCATCACATAACTAGGCTACAAAGTCTGAATTACTTCACAATGTATTAGAAGAAGAATAAAAATGCCTGTGAGCAGTACAGTATACACCCCTAGGTAGGAAACTCCTACCTGACATACATGACATGTGACCACTCAACAAACGGGCCAAGAAAGAAGGAAGGAGCCAATGCCAATCTGGATAATGATATAAGTAGAGATGAATAAATTTTATTTTGAATATAGATATAAGCTGAAGTTCTCATTTTTCATTTTTTACCATATTCATTGGTCATGTAAAAATGGCTATTCTTCCCACTGAAGACAACTGGTCTAGGCCAGGGTTGGAAAATAAACAGAACATGAACCGAATCATGCTGGTTGCCTGTTTTTTAAATAAAGTTTTATCAGAACTCTGCCTATTCACTCACATACTACCCGTGGCTGCTTTCATACTACAACAGCAAATTTGAGTAGTTGCTCCAGAAACCATATGTCCTTCAAAGCCCAAAATATTTGCTATTTGGCCCTTTTCAGAGTAAGCCTGTGGATCCTTGGTCAAGACAGCAATGTTCAGTAGAGTTTTCTGAAATGATGCAAATGTTCTGTATCTGCATTTTCTATCACAGGAGCTATTGGCCACATGTGGCTACTGAGAACTTGAAACATAGCTAGTACAACTAAGTAAGTAAATATTTGATTTAATTTTCATTTTAACAGCCGCATATAGCTAGTGGCTTCAGCAGTAGAGAACACAAGAACAATAAATAGAAATAAGAAAATTGCCTGATTTTGAGCCATCAAGAATTAAGTTTTCATTATACCTCAGTCTTAGAGGAGGTATACTGGAGTGTGCTGTCACTTCTTACCTCTGTGGTAGGCATGACTCATACACTCCAACATCTAGTTCTTGTCTCCTTCCCAGCACAGGCAGGATTATGATCCCTCAGCCCTTAGAAGTTAAGTGTAGCCACCTGATTGGCTTCGGAAAATAATATGTGAGCAGAAATCATGTGTTTTACTTAGAAGCTGAAGCTCATTCATGCCAGTGCTCAACCCTCCAGCGCACTCTTGTCCAGCATAAGCTAATCCCAACACCCTATATGTTGAGGAGTCAGCGTTAGAAGATCTCCATCTGAGCCCCTGACTGACAACTTTACAGAGGAAGGCACTCCTCCAATCCCATATGGACCTGTGGTATGAGAGATTTGTGAATTTTTTTGTCTTAAAGAACTGGTGTTTGATAGTTATCTTAGCCCTGGCACAATTCCCTAAAAGAGCGTTTTTAATAGCCTCAGAAACCCGTCCCTGGCCTCCTTGCCTATAGTCTGCCAAATAAAGCTAGAAGTGCACTACACAAGCCAGGAAGACAAGGCTGCAGAGGGGCTATTCCATTAGCTTTGAGTTTCTGTAGAAACAGTAAGTTCTTGCAGCTCGGGGCCACTGTGATTTGGAGTTGGCCTGTCCCCTGATGCAATAAGTGACTTTTAACGGTCTCTTCTGCCTTTTCCAGGTCCCTGCTGTCGTTGTACTGGCGCATGAAGAGAGGGTTAGCTTTGGAGTCAGATAGATCTAAATTTGAGTCCTGACTCTGCCATTTAGCAGCTTTTTCACTCTGGCTGAATCACTTGGCTTCCTTAAGCCTCCATTTTCTCTTGTTTGAAATGTGCCTATTTAGAGCAACTTTTCCTGATTGTCACAAGCATTAGCAATAATTTCTAATGTCTGCTAGCATTCCTGTCACCCCTAAAAACATTCCATGTGCTCTCCAGGCATTGCACCTTTGCCCTGTTCCTCCTTTCAGCCAGGATTCCCTCTGCATACCACAGTGCCTTTCTTAAATGGAAGTCCTTCTTACTCAGCAATACCATGTTTTGCTGTATTAGTTGACCATGAGGTCTCCATCCTCGAAACTATGTCTCTCAACCTTTAGGTAGTTCCTACTCATTAATCGAAATCCAACTCAAAAGTCACCTTCTCAATGAAAATTTCCCCCATCTAAGGCAAAGTTCACCCTCCTCCTCCCACCCTATGCTTCAATGTTCACATCTGCCACAACTACAGTATGTTTTCCACTCATTCTCCTGTCAACTCACTTATTGGAAGGACTGTGTTTTTCTCATCCTCATCTCTACACCCCTGATCCTAGGCTGCTCTATAACTTGGAGAATTCTTGGGATTCAGAAGTCCATCAATAATCATAAGAAGCAAGGAGGGAGGGACTTCCCTGGTGGTCCAATGGCTAAGGTTCCACGATTCCAAGGCAGGGAGCCGAGGTTTGATACCTGGTCAGGAAACTAGATCCCACATGCTACAACTAAGATTTCTCATGCCACAATGAAGACCAAAGATCCTGCGTGCTGTAACTAAGACTCAGCACAGCCAAATAAATAAATGATTTAAAAAAAAAAAAAAGGAAAGGAGGAGGAGGAAGAAAACTTAGGAAAGCAGTGGGGAAAGGATCAACAAAACAGAAAAATTAGACAGCTCTGACATCTATCAAAGAGAAAATAACTTGGAACTGTAGTTTCCCCTTCCAAGAAAAGCATAGCTTCCTTTTAAAGCATTAATTCAATCATCTTTCTCACTGAGTCATGCAGAAATTTTTTAAATAATTTTTTGAGCTGACAGGTAATCTATAAAAGGAAAGAGTTCATTGCAGGTTGATGAAAAGGAGGTAGCATCTTTCTTCCTCTTAGCTCTTTTGCCCACATTTTCATAATTATTTATATTTCATCAATCAGTTAACTATAAAAGGAAATTCAAGAGGTGAAAAAGAACATATTTGGTTACCCACATTACTAATGCCACCAAAGAATGAACTGGCAGAGATTTAATAGCTAAGGCCCAACCCTAGTAGAGAAGAGCATCCATAAAAACCATGTCAGACCTTCTTTATTACAAATACATTTTCTTGTTGAGGAAGAATGGCTCCAGCAACATACTATAATAAAACATTAAAATTTCTTTAAGTAAAAAAAAAATCAAGTCCTTTGACATGTAGTTTTAAAATCGGAGAAAGAAGCCTATGAACATTTTGGGGAGCATGAAAGGTTGTAGCCAAAAATCATCAATTTCTCCTTACTGCTGCCCCAAATATGCCACCCACCCAACTGTATGGTGGGTACAAGCAGAAAGTTATTCCTCCCAGTAAAGGACATGGGAGTAAGGCCCATAAAGAGAAAAACTAATATTGGTTATGAAACTCAAGGAAAATCAGTGCTGAATTATTTATGTCTAAGTTTAAATGTTCCCTTGCTGTTTTCAGCTGTCAGGAAGTCTAAAAAGAAAGTCATAAAATTTCCTCCCTCCAGCCAAGATGGAAGCTTCTCTGAAAAAGTGGCCCTTGGAGTTGAAGCCCTAGAAGTCTCCAAAGTTCGGCACAGAGCTCAGGGTTAGTTGGGGTGGAAGTCTAGATGAGAAGTATTTCCAGGTGGGCAGAAAAGTCAGCACTATCAAATCGCTCTGGAACAAGAGTAGCCAACAGAGAATTGTCTGTCATCCTCGGCAGTCCTCCCCAATTTTAACAAGGCCAGGTGTCTCTCAGTTCATAAAATGGTCAGCAATTGTGTGCAGTCACCCACACTCTCTCCATTCAAAATAATGAGAGACCGAAGTTCAAGAGAGAGAGAGAGAGAGAGGTCAAACCAAGCCATTCAGCATCTCAGGAAGATTTCTACTTCTTTATTAAGCGGATGGCACAGACAGGGTCTCAGCCTAATCCAGTGACATTCTCCTGAATGGTCAAAGGTTATCGTGTGCTGATGGTGGGGATTCAGCATTTATAGGGAGGTGAGACAGAAGCCAAACTCTTGTGACCAAATTGCATTGCTCTCAGGGGCCCAAGAGAGAGAGCGAGCTGATGACCCCATTCATCAGTGAACCAACTGGATGGACGATCAGAGTAGAGCACTATAAGTTTTCACCTTCACAGAAGGTGAAACAGGCTGCTGTCATTCTTAGAAGACTACAAATATTATTCTAGAAGTTCTCTGTGTGAGGCCCATGCCTGCTGCAGTGAGACCCTCAGACACCATCAGGCATGCTAGAGAATCATGGGGGAAATTAATATTCCAGTACTCTCTACTGAGAGGACAAATTATCGAAAGAAAGTAAAATCAAGTGTGCAGGCACCAGAAGATTAAGAAATTGGTTAAGAACCAAGGAAAGGTTCTCAGTGGAGAGAAATATACTATTATCTACTTACAATTAAGTGACTAAGTACAGTGAAATATAATAAATCGACTCTATTATAAATCAACTCATCTCTCCCAAAATACAATAATATATAAAGTAGAAATCTGATAAACCTTTTCGTTATCTTCCTAAGATTGATATAAATCTAGCCTCTATGCTTTGGCTATATGAGTCAGATAACTACTTCCTAATTTACCTGGGACAGTTTTCATTCCTGTCTATTGTCCCAGCATAATTATTAATAGCATCCTCTTTCATTCTCCAAAGTGACCCATTTGGACAATTACATAGACATATGACTTATAAAGGGTTTCTGCTGAATTATAAGTGCTTTGTTACTCCTTATTTGAAAGGCAAAGGGAGTTTCTCTGTAAATAGAAAACGTCTAAATATAAAACCATGTTACATAAAAGAATAAATAGGTTTAGCCTCACAACTGGACAGCAGAACAATGCATCACATGACACTGAGATTAGGCTGATAAAATTATCCCCAATGCCTTTACCAGGGAAATTTCTCCCTCTAGCTCTCTTGGGTCACGTGGCACTTTTTAATTTGACATAATTGATGTGATCTTGTAATACTAACCTCAGATTTACGGTAAGAAGAGAGAGAGGCAGCCAAGAAAGCTCACATCTGCAGTGTATATGTTAACGGCACGTGTTGTTTTCTCCTCCACTGAAGTCTTCCTTTGAACATCTTTCATGTTTCAAGTTATGCCTTCAAAATTGCTCACGACAGCTGGGCCTCTTGCCTGTTTTGTGTTAATTAATTTTTGTATTTAGGCCTCTGCTGTTATTATCACTTGTTCGTTGGTGGCTGTCATTATCATAATACATCGTTTCTCTCTCTAAATAAGCTAAATACTAAGATCCTGAATTGCATACAGGAAAGTAATATAAAGCTTCCAAAGGAAATGAAAAGAGAATATTGGAAAATCATATAGGACATTATGTTCCTGAAAATGACTTAAAGGAATAGATTCTCATGACACAGTTGAAGAAAAAAGAGGACAAATTCAAGTAATGCTCTTCCCTTGACTGGAAATTGGCAAGTGAGGGTCAGGAAAGCCACTGAACAGGATGCTGTGTTTGTTTCCCTTCCTGTTGAAGGTCTGCAGGGAAACCCTGGCCTTTGGGGATGGCATGAAAATCACCAAGTGGGGAGGCCTTCGTTTTTCTTGCAACAATCCAGTGCTCAGGACCAGTGAGATTCTACAACACCTCCTTTGGGTGACAGGACCATGCCCAACCCCATGGCAGAGCCTTGGCGCTAGGAATCTGGAGAAAGATGAATGTCAGTCACTTCTCCAACTCTTTCTTCCCAGTGACCACTTCCAAAGTATCACCAGAGCATCTTGCTCAAACTTGTGCACATGTGGTACTCTCTCAAAGGACTTGTCATCTAAGTTTCTACTATAAATCAGAAGTAATGACAGACCCAATGACCTACTCAATTGAAAAAAAAATGGAACAGCAGCAGTGGCATATTAGCAGTGAAAAGCTTGTTTATTATGCTTTAAATGCCAAAGAAGTATCATCCTGATTCAAGATCTAGTCTTTTCCTTGGGCAAAATATTCCTTAATATGAGAAAGGAAAAATGAGAGAATCCACTGGCAAGATGTGAGCCAACCAAAACACCAACCCATGAATCAGATAAACACATTAGTATTGTCTCTAAAAAGGAACTGGTTATGAAAACCTCCTCTTCCATGCACTCCTTTACAAACAGAAGGTCACCCTTTTTACATGTGTCTTGCTGGGGGACAAGTTATGATGTGTGGGTGATACGCTAGACCCTACAGAAGTCCTTTTTGGCCAAAATGTTTGAATATTAAATACTAAGTAATTTTTGTATGTTTTTAGTATACTTTCTGAGATTAATTTTTGGAGGGCAGAGATGAGGACTGCATCACTGGCAGATTCTTCATTTTTCTTATTTCTTACTTCTACAGAGACTTGTAAATTTCACCTTTTAAAGAATTTCAGATTTTTATTCTTTTACAGTATGAAAAGCTTTATCCACACATGCCCTTTCTCCCAGAATAATCATTTTTTTCTTCTTTCTAAGCACTTTTGTAAATAGGAACTCAGACTTCACAAAGACCCCATGAGATAGGCACTACTATAAATGGAGAAAACAGAGCCAGAAGGATTAAGTAACTACCTGAGAGCACACTGAGACTGAATTTACTTTTAATTAATTTATTTTTTTATTGAAGGATAATTGCTTTACAGAATTTTGCAGAATTTTTCTGTCAAACCTCAACATGAATCAGCCATAGGTATACATAGATCCCCTCCCTTTTGAAACTCCCTTCCATCTTCCTCCCCACCCCACCCCTCTATGTTGATACAGAGCCCCTGAGTTTCCTGAGCCATACACCAAATTCCTGTTGGCTATCTATTTTACATATGGTAGTGTAACTTTCCATGTTACTCTTTCCATACATCTTACCCTCTCCTCGCCTCTCCCCATGCCCATAAGTCTATTCTCTATGTCCGTTTCTCCATTGTTTCCCTGTAAATAAATTCTTCAGTACTATTTTTCTAGATTCCATGTATATGCATTAGAATACGATATTTATCTTTCTCTTTCTGACTCATTTCACTCTGTATAATAGGTTCTAGGTTCATCCACCTCATTAGAACTGACTCAAGTGTGTTCCTTTTTATGCCTGAGTAATATTCCATTGTGTATGTGTACCACAAATTCTTTATCCATTCATCTGTCGATGGACATCTAGGTTGCTTCCATGTTCTAGCTATTGTAAATAGTGCTGCAATGAACAATGGGATGCATGTGTCTTTTTCAATTTTGGTTTCCTCAGGGTATATGCCTAGGAGTGGGATTGCTGGGTCATATGGTTTTATTACTAGTTTTTTAAGGAATCTCCATACTGTCTTCCATAGTGGCTGTATCAATTTACATTCCCACCAACAGTGCAAGGGCATTCCCTTTTCTCCACACCCTCTCCAGCATTTATTGTTTTTAGACTTTTTGATGATGGCCATTCCGACAGGTGTGAGGTGATATCTCATTGTAGTTTTGCATTTCTCAATAATGAGCAATGTTGAGCATCTTTTCATGTGTTTGTTAGTGATCTGTATGTCTTCTTTGGAGAAATGTCTGTTTAGGTCTTTTTCCCACTGTTGTGATTGGGTGGTTGTTTTTCTGGCATTGAGTTGTATGAGCTGCTTGTATATTTTGGAAATTAATCCTTTGTCAGTTGTTTCATTTGCTATTATTTTCTCCCATTCTGAGGGTTGTCTTTTCACCTTGATTATAGTTTCCTTTGCTGTGCAAAAGCTTTTAAGTTTAATCAGGTCCCACTTGTTTACTTTTGTTTTTATTTCCCTTGCTCTAGGAGGTGGGTCACAGAGGATCTTGCTTTGATTCATGTCATCAAGTGTTCTGCCTATGTTTTCCTCTAAGAGTTTTATAGTTTCTAGTCTTACATTTAGGTCTTTAATCCATTTTGAGTTTATCTTTGTGTATGGTGTTAGGAAGTGTTCTAATTTCATTCTTTTACATGTAGCTGTCCAGTTTTCCCAGCACCATTTATTGAAGAGGCTGTTTTTGCCCTATTGTATATTCTTGCATCCTTTGTCCAAAATAAGGCACCCATAGGTGCATGGGTTTATTTCTTGGCTTTATATCTTGTTGCATTGGTCTATATTTCTGTTTTTGTGCTAGTACCATACTGTCTTGATGACTGTAGCTTTGTAGTATAATCTGAAATCAGGAAGGTTGATTCTTCCAGCTCCATTCTTCTTTCTCAAGACTGCTTTGAATATTTGGGGTCTTTTGTGTTTCCACATGAATTGTGAATTTTTTTTGTTCCAGTTCTGTGAAAAATGCCATTGGTAATTTGATAGGGATAGTACTGAATCTGTAGATCATGTTTGGTAGTATAGTCATTTTCACAATATTGATTCTTCCTACTCAGGAACATGGAATACCTCTCCATCTGTTTATGTCACCTTTGATTTATTTCATTAGCATCTTATAATTTTCTGTGTACAGATCTTTTGTCTCCTTAGGTAAATTTATTCCTAGATATTTAATTCTTTTTGTTGCAATGGTGAATGGGACTGATTCCTTAATTTCTCTTTCTGATTTTTCATTATTATCATGTAGAAATGCAAGTGATTTCTGTGTATTGATTTTGTATCCTGCAACTTTGTTAAATTCACTGATTAGCTCTAGTAATTTTCTGATACTATTTGTAGGGTTTTCTATGTATAGTATATGTCATCTGCAGACAGTGAGAGCTTTACTTCTTCTTTTCTGATCTGGATTCCTTTTATATCTTTTTCTTCTCTGATTTCTGTAGCTAGGACTTCCAGAACTATGTTTAATAATAGTGGTGAAAGTGGACACACTTATCTTATTCCTGATCTTAGGGGGAATTAACACTGAATTTAGAGTCAAATTCACCAGTTTCAATAGCCAGGTAAGAGCTGTGTCTAACGAAAAGTTTTCATCATTGTGCAATATCCTAGAGGCAACCAATATACAAGAGCATCTTCCAAATAAAATTTGAGTCAATTAAGCAAACATTTATTGAGCACCTACTATATACCAGACATTGTGCTATATGTCAGGACAAGCAAAAGTAATAGACAAGGGGCATTTTATGGGGGCTTCCCAGGTGACACAGTGGTAAAGAACCTTCCTGCCAATGCAGCAGATGCAAGAGACACTGGTTTGATCCCTGGGTCAGAAAGATCCCTTGGAAGAGGAAATGGTAATCCATTCCAGTATTCTTGCCTGGAAAATTCCATGGACAGAGGAGACTGGTGGGCTACAGTCCATGGAGTCACAAAGAGTCAGACACAACTGAACACATATACACCTTAGGGAGGAGAGACTAAATACATTTGAGAAAGGGAGGAGATGGTGGGATCCAACAAGTCTCCTGGGCATCAGAAAGAAAGATGTGCAAACATCTTATTATTTTGTTAAAACTTATTTTTCCATGATTAATCCCTTTGCTTTGGGCTACAATACACTTAACAAAAGTTTATCAGCACTGATACATAAGAGAGACACAGCTCAAAATTTCCATCTGACTCACAAACAATTAAACGCCTTGTTAAAAACAAAATGTGCCCCCCCAAATAGACATATGAATTAATGGAACAGAATAGAGAGCCCAGAAATAAATCTATACATCTACAGTCAATTTTCACCAAAGGAGGCAAGAATATACAATGAAGAAACATCTTCAGCAAGTGGTGTTGGGAAAGTTGGAGAGCCACATGTAAATCAATGAAGTTAGAACATACCCTCACACCATCCACAAAAATAAACTCCAAATGGCTTAAAGACTTAAATATAAGACATGATAGCATACAACTCCTATAAAAGAACATAGGTAAAACATTCTCTGATGTAAATAATACTACTGTTTTCTTATATTAGTCTCCCAAAGCAACAGAAATAAAAGTGAAAATAAACAAGTGGGACCTGCTGCTGCTGCTAAGTTGCTTCAGTTGTGTCCGACTCTGTGCGACCCCATAGACAGCAGCCCACCAGGCTCCTCTGTCCCTGGGATTCTCCAGGCAAGAACACTGGAGTGGGTTGCCATTTCCTTCTCCAATGCATGAAAGTGAAAAGTGAAAATGAAGTTGGTCAGTCGTGTCCGACTCTTAGCGACCCCTTCCAGGCTCCTCCACCCATGGGATTTTCCAGGCAAGAGTACTGGAGTGGGTTGCCATTGCCTTCTCTGAAATTCGACCTGCTACTGCTGCTAAGTTGCCTCAGTCGTGTCCGACTCTGCGTGACCCCATAGTCAGCAGCCCACCAGGCTCCGCCGTCCCCTGGGATTCTCCAGGCAAGAACACTGGAGTGGGTTGCCATTTCCTTCTTCAATGCATGAAAGTGAAGTGAAAGTGAAATTACTCAGTCATGTCCGACTCCTAGCAACCCCATGGACTGCAGCCTACCAGGCTCCTCCATCCATGGGATTTTCCAGGCAAGAGTACTGGAGTGGGGTGCCATTGAAATGGGACCTAATCAAACTTAAAAGCTTTTGCATAGCAAAGGAAATCATAAGCAAAATAAATACACATCTACAAACTGGGAGAAAATATTTGCAAATGATGCAACCAACAAGGGTTTAATTTACAAAATAAACAACTCATGTAACTCAGTAACAATAACAACAACACACAACCCAATCAAAACATAGGCAGAAGACTTATATAAGCATTTCTCCAAAAAAGACATACAGATGGCCAACAGGCACATGAAAAGATGCTCAACATCATTATCAGAGAAATGCAAATCCAAACTACAATGAGGTACCACCCCACACCAATCGGAATGGCTGTCATTAAAAAATCTACAAATAACAAATGCTGGAGAGGGAGTGGAGAAAAGGGAATCCTCTTACATTGTTGATAAGAATGTAAATTGGTGTAGCCACCATGGAGAACAGTATGAAGGATTCCTCAAAAAACTAAAAGCATAGTTACTATATAATCCTAATTCAGCAATCCCACTCCTTGGCATATATCTGGACAAAATTGTAGTTTGAAATGATACATGCACCCCTATGTTCACAGCAGCACTATTTGCAATAGTAAAGACATAGCAAGAACCTAAATGTCCCTCAGGAGATGAATGGATACAGAAGATATGGTGTGTGTGTGTGTACACACAAGAATATTACTCAGCCATAAAGTATAATAATCCCATTTGCAGCTACATGGATGGACCTAGACATTATCATACTAAGTGAAATAAATTAGAAAGACAAATACCATATGATATCACTTATATGTGAAATCTTAAATATGACAGAAACGAACTTATCTATGAAAGAGAAATAGACTCACAGACATCATAGAAAACAGAGCTGTCATTGCCAAGGAGGAGAGAAAACTGGGAAGGGTCGGATAGGGAGTTTGGGGTTAGCAGATGCAAATCATTATATACAGAATGGATAAATTGTAGAGCACAGGGACCTATATTCAATATCCTGTGATAAACCATAATGGAAAAAATATGAAAAAGACTACACACACACACACATATATATATAATTAATTTGTTGTATACTAGAAACTAATACAATGTTATAAATCAACTAAACTTCAATAGTTGACATAAACAATAAAATAAAATAATATTGAGTCAAGTTACCTCTATAATAACCTATACAGGAAAAGAATCTGAAAAAGAATGAATATATGTATAACTGAATAATTTTGCTGTACACTTGAAAGTAATACATTGTAAATCAACTATACCTCAATATGAAACCAAAATTAAATTAAATAAAGTAAAATGTGCTCATGTATCTGAAACTGACTCTACCTGCCTCCCTATTCTCGCACCCAAAGTACCTCTTCCTTTTCAGTGGTTCCAAAGAGAGATGTTTTTCCCTCTCAGCCTTTTCAGTCAAGTTTTGTACACATTTATCAACTCTGGAGTTTCCAAGTCAGGATGTCTGTCATTTAACCTTCATCCTCCTTGAATTTTCATCCTGATAGGTTTGGATTAAACCACAGACTGATAAATGAGCACTGCTTTGGCGACACAAAAGAACAGTCATTAAGGAAACCTCTCTGAAGGTATGAATCAAAGCCAGGGATCTTTTGGTGATTTCCCCCCTTCTTGTTCATGGATCGCCTGCAGTAATATGTTTTTATTATTTGTATTTATTTCTTTTTTCCCCCCACTTCAGTTTCCAAATGGTTTTCATCATTTCCTTCTTGTTTTTCTAAAAGAATAAAAGTGTGTCCTGACAGCAGACAGCTCCATCTTTACGGCACTAATGTGGCTAGCGAAAGCATTTTATCAATTTGGATTTAATCCAGGACCAGAAAACACAGAGAAAAAAAGAAAATGAATTAAAGTTAAGTAACAAGCCCCCTGATGTGAATAGCATGTCTCACTCATAAAGACTTAGGATAATTAGGGAGGTGATTTTTTTCCCCCTAAGGCAACTGTTTTGCTAAACTGAAGCTTTTACGAGGAGGGCATTCCTTTATATAGCTTCTAGTTTTCCGATTTTTAGGCCACCACCTACGTACATATGGTGCTTGGTTTCTTTTTGGTTCAGGAAGCCACACACTGTCTTAATCCTTCTCTGAATTCCTCTCCACCAAACTAAAAGAAACCGAATAGCAAAAGAAGAAGAAAGAAGTAAAAGATAGCAGGGCTTCCCAGAGATAACAGTTGTATCAGATGTGACAAGTGACAAGACTTGTCCTGGGCCACAGAAGGAAACAGCGCAGCATTGTCACAGTCGCAGCTGTGCATGCCTGGCTGCTACGTTTCTTTGTCCACCCCTGAAAGAAAATGCCTTTGGAGTCAAGGGATTTTCATGATGGTCCAATGGTTAAGACTGTGTGCTTCCAATGCAGGGGGTGTGGGTTTGATCCCTGATCAGAGAGCTAAGATCCCATATGCTGTGTAGCATTTTTTTAATGCCTTTGGAGTCAAAATAATGTTTCACTTTCTGATTATAATATTAATAGTTACAATCCAAATGTCAGCTAAATTTGCTTGAGCTTTCAGAATTTGCATTATTATTCAAGATTTTAGCAAGACTGGCTTAGTTCTCCATTTTATATAATATGGGAAACACACCACCTCCTGAAGCCTCTGGGAGTTAGGATGTGGAGGTGAGAGAAGGCTTCCATTTATCCCACGCAGCTCTCAGTTTCCCCTTCTACTGAATTCTCAGCCCCATTCTACATACAGCCAACTATTCACGTAGCCCTCTGTCCCACTGGTCAGTTAGTCAGTTCAGTCATTCAGTTGTTTCCAACTCTTTGTGACCCCATGAATCGCAGCACACCAGGCCTCCCTGTCCATCACCAACTCCCAGAGTTCACCCAAACTCATGTCCATCGAGTCGGTGATGCCATCCAGCCATCTCATCCTCTGTCGTCCCCTTCTCTTCCTGCCCCCAATCCCTCGCAGCATCAGAGTCTTTTCCAATGAGTCAACTCTTCGCATGAGGTGGCCAAAGTATTGGAGTTTCAGCTTTAGCATCAGTCCTTCCAAAGTATACCCAGGACTGATCTCCTTTAGAATGGACTGGTTGGATCTTCTTGCAGTCCAAGGGACTCTCAAGAGTCTTCTCCAACACCACAGTTCAAAAGCATCAATTCTTTGGCACTCAGCTTTCTTCACAGTCCAACTTTCACAACCATACATAACCACTGGAAAAACCATAGCCTTGACTAGACAGACCTTTGTTGGCAAAGTAATGTCTCTGCTTTTGAATATGCTATCTAGGTTGGTCATCACTTTCCTTCCAAGGAGTAAGTGTCTTTTAACTTCATGGCTGCAGTCACCATCTGCAGTGATTTTGTAGCCCAAAAAATAGTCTGTCACTGTTTCCACTGTTTCCCCATCTATTTCCCATGAAGTGATGGGACCAGATGCCATAATCTTCATTTTCTGAATGTTGAGCTTTAAGCCAACTTTTTCACTCTCCTCTTTCACTTTCATCAAGAGGCTTTTTAGTTCCTCTTCACTTTCTGCCATAAGGGTTGTGTCACCTGCATATCTGACTTGCTCCCAAAGTCTCAGTAATGCAAAACCATGTACAGCAAACCTCCTCCAAATTCAGGGAGCAGCAGAAGAGGATAACATAATCTTATTCATGGGACTATTGAAAGAGTTAAAGGCCACAACTGAAAAATCAGCTCCACGAGGGCTCAGAGTCAGTCATTAGCTGGGCTGTAGATGTATGTGTGTCTTCAATGTGACTCATGCCTAAGTTGGTGGCAGTGATGGCAGTCAAGATCCCCTTCACCAAGTTAACAGGCAAGGAAGCAAAGAAAGGAGGCTGACTCGTGCTGGGGGGCCACTCGTTTAGCAGACATGTATCAACCTCCTGCTACATTCTAGATATCACCACGATGGACCCAGGGTCTGACACAAGTAACGTAAGAAATTGAGTGCCCATAACCAAAGAGAGTACCAAGTACTAAGAAATGAATCATTAAGGAAATGCATATTGTAAAGACTACTCGCAGCCTCTGAAGACATTCTCTGAGCCTTAGGTGCAGGGTTCCTGAGAACCTGAATTCCTCCTCAGAGCTCAGATCTCAGGCTGATGACAGTAGCAAAGATGCCTTGAGTTCACAAGAGCCAGAGCCACAGGACAGGCCAAGGGTCATGGTATATAAGGTATGACCTCCACCAGTGGACGGGAAACTGCCACAACCATGGCACAGGAAGAACAAGCTTTCCAAGCCAAACACAGAAGTCATCACTTCCCTACAGCCAGAGGATCCCATTCTCCCAGGGAGCTTTCAGTCACACGTGTAAGGGCCCAGCACCGCAGGCCATGGTGGCTGGTGCCACTGAGATGGTGCACTCCAGATTGTTTAACACCAGCAAGAAATCCCACATTTCAGCACCTGAAGAAAATATGAGACATATCTCACTGCAATCATCCTGTGAACAGGTTCCAAGCTAACTGCTGATAAAGACCAAAAGTAGATGCTCTTACCACGACCTGGTGGGGGGTTTGTTCACCCTCAGAGCCCAGCGCATCCAAGATGCATGTGTCACCTGCCTTCACTGCAGAGCAAAAAGAGATGAATGAAACCACAGGCCTGGCAACGACGGTCACGCACTACTCCTGAAATAAATACTCCGTAGGACCAATACACAGTAAATCATCAAAGCTTTACAAAAAGCCCTGAGAGAAAGAAAAACCGTGTTATTAGGAAGATTAATTCAAGAGTCCTAATGATCCCTATTTTTCTTGTGCAAGGAAAGATTAAGATTCAAGATGCAATTTTACAACTGAAACTTTTATTAGGATTGAGAATTAACCCCCCTCAGAGAAACATCTGGAATCAGACTAAATAACAGAATATGGGTACCTGGGGGGAAATACAGACTGATACAAATGTCATGAGAGCTGCATGCTGGACACAGTTAACAATCACTGAAATCAGACACTGGATCAAAGTCCCAGCTCCATCACATTTTGTGTGCCCTTGGGTGGGTTACTGAAGCTTCATAAGCTTGTTTCCTCTTCAGCAAAATGAATGCAATAACATCAACTTCTGTGTTTTCTAAGATTTAAATGAGATAATATGGCAAGTGCCTGGCTTAGAAGAGAAACCACTGGAAAATTTCCTTCTGAAGTCCTAAGACACTATCTCAGCCAACACAACCTTATAGGTTTTAAAGACACATTTAACTATTCTCTGACACTTTTTCCAGAATATTCAAGTTAATCAAGTTTTTATAGATACCTAAGTTTTCTAATCTGTGGCTGTATTCTTCTTAACTATCAAAAACTGTTTTCAATTCTCCCTTCAAAATGTATTACTACCTTTTCTCCTGCTACCCATTTTTTTCTGAGTGATGCATCTGGTCAGACTGCATTTTTTTTTAAGACTATCAAGGAAATGAGTTAGAGAGCCTTTCATCCCCTGCCAGATGACTGAAGGGAAGCAACTCTTACAAATAACTTCTGCACATGATTCAGGATCTGAGGCAACCCTGTTCCCTTCCTGTGCTTCCAGAAAAGACTTCTGGGCAGCAACCTCGGCCCATGCAAGAACAATTCAGCCTGCATGCAGATGATGAAGGTACAGTGTTGGCTACCCAATCTGTTTTCCCCTCTTGCATTTCACTGAATGAAGTAGAACTGTCTTTGATTTCTTCTGGTTTGGGATTTGGGGGTCATGCACAGTAGATTTCTATGCCCTAGCTGGTCCAACACCCCCATCCCTGCCCTTCTCATCCACATCACCCAGAAAACCAGGCTTACTCATAACACTTCCTCATTTCATTGCTTCCTTCCTACCATTCTTCCTTCTCTTCCCTTTTTTCCCTTCTGTCTTTCAATCAGAAAGAGAACAACTATAAGATGTGAGATCAAGCTATACTGTAGTCACCACAGGTAACCGCTTTGCATATAAAGTAGGTCTGTGCCAGTAGATGACAATCGTAGTCCCTCCATTTGATTCAACAGACAATTATGGGATATGTATCGTGTCCCACACTGTGCTGGGAACACAAAAATAATTTGAGACATGGTCTCTAGCCCCATGGGGTTGTATAGATAAATGGAAAAGTCAATAACATAGCAAACTACAGCACTCTATTATAATAATATAATAATACCATAATGCTCTGTGATACAGGGTGTAATAGGGCTATGTGGTAACTGCTTTGGGTGGGGAAGGTCTTCAAGGAAGGCTAGTCTTCATTTAGAGTTTTATCATCTCATAGAGAAAAGTTGGAGAAACTTCCTTAACCTCTCTCAGACGGTTTTTCAACCCACTGTAATAATCCTGCATCAGCTTTGTAAAGCACAGTTTAAGCCAGACCCTTCTCAAAATCATTTCAGGCACCCTGTTGCCCTCAGGACCGAACTCCAAACATTGCTGGTGTTTACGACGCCCACTCCTCTGTCCTGTGCTTCACAGAGCCTTCTGTTCTCCACACCACTGCTCAGCTATCCCATGCTTCTTTGCACCTTTACAGGTTTGCACATATTAACTCCTCTTGCCACAAAGTTCTACATCCCCTCCATCGCCCATCCCTTCCCTATCTGGTGCTATTCTGCTTATTCTTTGAAATTTCCCTCAAACATCAGCTCCTCTGTGAGCCCTCCTAGATACCCCACAACCACCCATATACTCCCCCACCCAGGGAATGGGTGCCTCTGACAGACAATGCTGGGTGGCTCCAAGAACACCAATTCCCAACCCTCCTATTATATCAGTCAGGATACACACAGGAAACAATGCATTCACGCGAGGTAATTTAAGAAGAGCTTCACCAAGGGCCTATTTACAAAGGACTGGAAAGAGAGAAAGTCTAATGAATACTGCAGTACACGCTGGGGATGGGAGGTGAAGAGTACGAGTGGCAGGAGGACATCTCTAGACCGGAAAGGAAAGAAAAGTCAGCTGGCACCTGCCGAGGAGGAGACGGCCACCTGACGGAACCTGCGTAGGCTGCCTGCCTGCCGCAGCCACACAAGGCGGAGCCAAGGGCAAAGGTGCTCTCCTCTCCGAGAGCGTTGTCTTGCTCTCCTCCTTCCCTCCATCTGTCCAGCACTGCCCACGAACCAAAGCCAAAAGAAAGGGAGCCCTCTGGTGTCTCATCTATTAGCCTCCTGGGGTAGAGAGCAAGGCTTAGACGGGAGACCTGGAAAGGCCAAGTTCTCACTTTCTTGGTTCCCCTTGTAGCTGGTGTGAAGAAGGCATGCCACCTAACACAGCTGGGGCTTGTGAGGTGTCAGTGGAAATCTGCCTTGGGGCTTAGAGAAAGGGCTTTCCCGCCATGATGAACAAGCTAGTTAGTTACCAGTAGCCTCTCCTTTGTTCTGGAAGCAGATGTACAGTTGCCATCTTCAAACACTGAAAGAGGGTTCAAGAAAATCAGAGATACCAGCCCTCACGGAGGTATGAGAAAAATCTAAGACTATTTATTTAAACCACTGGTGTCCGTTTTTTCATTACTTTGTAAAGGAAAGCATTCCTAACAGATACAGCTTCCCTGTGCTTGCTTCCCTTATAGCAAGTCCTACAGGTAGTCTCTGCATAGGCATCTGTCTTCTCCCCTAGCATGGGCATTCCATGGGATCAAGGATGGCCTGTGACAGGCAGCCAACTGCTGCTTGTAAAGTGATAAATGAATCAATGCATCAAGGGCTGCGGGGATGTAAGTAAGACTAGATGCCATCTTGGTTGTTCTCCCAAGCTCTGGCTCATTTCCTTATTTCACTTTACCCTGAGAAGCATTCTCTTCAGTGCCTTGCTCCCTGTGCTTTCTCACCTTCCCTTTGCCCTCCTTCATCCATTGTACATCAAGCAGACTTGAGTAGCACAAATTGTTTGCATTCTGTTTAATACCCATTTTTAAAAATGATTCTCGCTCTAAAAGAGATGGGCTGATTAATGCACTCCAAATATCTTGCACTACACAGCCAATTCCTTTATCCTTGTTCTATTCATAATGTATAACCCTTCTTTCTTCCAATGTGCATAAAAGGATCCGTCCCCCACAAGCATTATTTGTAACTGCAGAGCTTGAGGTAGTACTGGATGTCAAAAATGAAAAATTGCTAAATTCAAAACTGCTTCTCCGTTTGTTTTAAAGGTGACCTGCAAGTCATTTTTTATTTTTTTAATGAACTAATTGTAGGATTATATGCTGAATGCCCCAAATGTAGGGAGTGAGAGAAGAACACTCAGCACATACCTGCTACAAAATATTCGGTATTGTTTCAGAGCCTCTGCAAGCCTAGACTGCTGACACCCACTCTCCCCGCAGCCCCGCCAAGGAGACTGACTCAGATGCTGCTCTGCTTTCCAACTGCCATACTGAATCTTCAGGGCAACAGTGAGCTGGGCTAGTAGCAGCCAAGGAGTTCGGCTGCTTGCTGAATGACCTTGGCTAGGCCGTCCTATAGGCCAGGAGTTCAACTTCTTCACCTCTGTCAAAAGGCAACCAGCCCCAGATTTCTCTGGTGATCCCTTGGTTAAGACTCCGCATTTCCAATGCAGGGGCGAGGGTTCAAACCCTGGTCGGGAAACTAAGATCCCGCATGCTGTGGGTGGCCAAATAAGTAAGTAAATAAATCAGTCAGTCCTTGCCTCATTGAATTAAAAAAAAAAAAAAAGGGCAATCATCCCCTTCCCTTTGTGCCCTCCCACTGAAGAAGAACTGATGGTTATGGACTTTGACTTCATGTTCAACACACTACTTCCATTAAAGGAGGCTGTCAGAGCTGCAAATTATTTTCAGCACTCATTAGCCCCACATGAGTTTTGCTTGACTGGAGAAATCTGAAAAGCAAGTAGTGGACTTGTTCTTATTTCCCTATTTCCTGCCCTGCTCCCTCTGGTCCCCAGTGCCACACGAGATCAGGCTGGCCTCAGGAAGACCTGGATTCTTGTCCAGTGAGGAGACAGAAAGACACTCCCTCAGGGTGACTCGGGCACTTCAGGGCACCTCTGTCAGATCATCCATGTTGAGGATCAGGAGTTCAGGGCGCCTTGTGGTGTGAGGGGAAAACACAGAAGGGCCCCCTCCTGCCTGAAGTCAGTGCCCTGTCATTGACTTGAAATTTCACCTTTACTACAAATCTATTCTCATTATTGACTCTGTCTCCAGTTACCTGTCACCTGTTCAAATGTGCATAACCCTTCGAGGGTAGCACATTACATTATTCATTATCTACTATTACACCTCAGAGAGAATGAGCTGTTCCAATTACATTCCAACGAGATGGCTACTTCAGCAGCGGCAGAACAGCAAGCAGGACAATTGTGCTACGGATGCAAAAGAAATGAGAAAAGCGAGGCAGGTTGCATGGCAACACGAAGGCCCCAAAATGACAGATTCCCAGCGCTGGTCAATTACGTATTCATTCATTCATCAAATAGTTATTAAATGACTACTTTGCCATGAGCTGTGCTAAGAGTGGGTGATATACTATGAAGTGAGTTTCTCATCACAGAAGACACTAAGATCACGAAAGACCAACTTGTCCATGGTATAAATAAGCCAGAAGTCCTTAATTGTACCTCTCTGGGAGGAGGAAAGTCCTGGCTTCCTTGCCTGGGGGTTGCAAGATACCCAAGCTGGCCTCCTGAGAAACAAGCAACACTCTGGCTATCTGAATGCAGCTCCTCTCTACTCCCGCCTCTCAATGGAACTGTTTCCATGAGACCGTGAAAACTCCAAGCATCCCTTTCATTAAGCAGTGTTCGTGTCCTTTCCCTGGTGATGTGGCAGCAGTATGGGCCTAACAAAGACCCTGAAGAAAGAAGACTACTTACTAATCAAGAAAGACAGGGCTAAATCACTACATGTACCATGAAGTGAATTTATCAGCCCTTCCCACACACAAAAATGTAAACGATCAGCAGGACCATGCTAAATGGTCCTGCAGGGACCCCATCTTCATCCTCTGAATTCTCTGTGAGCTCCTGAGACTTGAGACAGACTCCTGGGGGTAAATTCCATCCTCTGCCCTGCACAGTTCCTCCCCTGTGGCTTGCCAGATCCACAGCTCTTTCAGACTCTGTTTTGTTTCAGTGTTAAATCTCCCGACTGGAAAGACTGCTATTCAGGGGCTTTTTTTTTTTTTTTTTTTTTTTTTCAGGGGCCTTTTTCGGTTTTGTTTTCCTATAAGGTAACAGAAACAAAAGCCCAGTTTTAACTCTCTGGGTCCTGTCATGTGCACACGGGGAAACCAGCCACTTTGAAAGCATCAGCAAGTTGTATCTCTGGATTCAAAAATGCCAAGCTGGTACCTTTGTGTCTAACGGAAACACCACACTGAACTCTGTGCCTTGGGAGCTTAGGACAAATTAAGCTACTGCTGAGGTCTTACCTGGGCAGAATCTACCTGCAAAATGAACTACAAGTACAAGCCATCCACAATCAGGTAATTCCCATCAAACACCTAATGAGAAAATAACTCAGAAGCCACCTATAGCTTTTGCCCAAAGAGATGAATAATGTGGAGAATCCTTGGCTGCAAGAAGAACAGAAGAAATTAATTGCTGGAGCCTTCACAGCATGATGAAAGCCAAGAATTATCCCCCGGATCCACACTTATAATTTACAACAGCTGACTCCTTCAGACAGGCCAAAGTGACTCTCGAAGGAGCACAAAGCACAGCTGATTGCAGCGATGAATCTGGAACCAGGTCAACACTCAACCATGGCTTGCAGGATGCCTTTTTCCAGCACCTGCAGCACCCGGCCTGCTGCCCGAACAGCAGCCCTTACTCTCCGCAGCTGGCACTTACCTTGCTATGATACAAAACTCCATTCACTGTACTACTGCCATAATAACTCTTTTAAAATTCCACTGGGAGATTACTGAAGTGTAGTCTATTCACTGCTATTTTCCAGCTACTGGAAACTGCATTGTGGAAACACATTTGATGCCCTTTTGTGGACTCCTAGCTGGATGGCAATAGGAAGGACAAGAACTATTGGCAGGTCAATGCCTACAAGCTAAAGCATTGAAAAGAGAAGGCAAATTAAATATACTTTTTAAAAAAAGAAAGAAAGAAAGAAAAATTAAGGGGAAAATGCTGGCCGACAAAGTATTGGGTTGGCCAAAAAGTTCATTTGGGTGTTTCTGTAACATCTTATGGAAAAACACAAATGAACTTTTTGGACAACCTAATAGGATAGAGGAGAAACATTTGGAGAAAATAGAACCAGAAAAGACAGAGAACTAATATGCAAAAGATAGATTAAGCAGGGAGGAGCTAAGATGGCAGAGGAGTAGGACGGGGAGAACACTTTCTCCCCCACAAATTCATCAAAAGAGCATTTAAACGTCGAGTAAATTCCACAAAACAACTTCTGAATGCTGGCAGAGGGCATCAGGCACCCAGAAAAGCAACCCATGTCTTCGAAAGGAGGGAGGGAAAAATATAAAAGACAAAAAAAGGGACAAAAGAGGGAGGGACGGAGTCCCGGGAAGGGAGTCTTAAAAAGAGAGAAGTTTCCAAACACCAGGAAACCTTCTCACTGCCGAATCTGTGCCGAGCCTTGGAAGCACAGAGGGCAACATAACAGGGAGGAAAAATAAATAATTAAAACCCACACATTGTGAGCCCTACGGTAACCCCCCCAGCGGAGAAGCAGCACAGACGCCTGCACACGCCATTAGCAAGCGGGGGCTGGGCAGGGAGGTGCGGCGCGGGCTGCATCGCTTAGAGTAAGAATCTGGCCTGAATACCCTGAGCGCTATCTGAGCGAAATAATTTGGGCTAGCAAACCAGACTGTGGGATATCTACCACGCGAAAAGCCAGCCCCAACCTAAGGCACCGCCAGGCCCGCGCACAGAACAAAGGACTGAACAGAGATAGCCGGCTGCAGACCTTCCCCCTCCGGTGACAGGCAGCCAGAGCCGGAAGGGGGCAATCGCAGCCCCAGAGAGACATTATCTATAAAACTGTAAGCAGGCTTCTTTGCTAACTAAAACTTCCTGGGGGTCTGGACGGTCAACATCTGCCTGAGAAGGTGTGCCGGTGCGCAACTAGATAACCAAGCGGCTGGGAGGCGATAAATCACAGCAATCGCGCGCGCAAAACACCTCATCACCTGAGCTGCTCAGATCCGGGAAGGGCACAAAACGTAGGCCCAACCGAGAGTCTGCGCCTCTGAGGACTACCCGAGTGCCTGAACCTGAGCGGCTTGGACCTGGGAAGTACAGGTAGCCCAGGGCCGGCCGCGGATGGTTCACGTTGGAGCAACCTAGAACCTGAGCAGCGTGGGCACAGAGGCTACACGCGCCGTGAACAGGGGGCAGACCCAATGTGGCTGAGGCACTGCGAGCACACGCCAGTGTTATTTGTTTGCAGCATCCCTCCCTACCTCCCCTCAGTGAGACTGAACAAGTGAGCCTATAAAAAAAAAAAAAAAAAGATTA
>NW_011494870.1:1235896-1237282 GCF_000754665.1 Bison bison bison | reverse complement strand
TTTTTGTCTTTTTTTGGTTATTTAGTTTATTCTAATTTTTGTTACCTTATTATTTTTCTTTATAATTTTTGCAACCTTGTTTGTTTTTGTTTGTTCGTTTTTTCTCTCTTTCTTTTCCTTCTTCTTTTCTTTAACATCGTATTTTTGAAATTCCAAATTCTACTCTAGATTTTAAATTTTTTGTGTTTATGTATTTGTTACCAATTTTGTACCTTAAGAACCCAATCTTCAGTACCCATTTTTCACTAGGGAGCGAGATTACTGGCTTAACTGCTCTCTCTCCCTTTGGACTCTCCTTTTTCTCCACTAGGTCGCCTGTGTCTCCTCCTTAACCCCCCTCTACTCTACCCAACTCTGTGAATTTCTGTGTGTTCCAGACGGTGGAGAACACTTAGGGAACTGATTACTGGCTGGATCTGTCTCCCTCCTTTTCATTCCCCCCATTTATCCTCCTGGCCACCTCTGCCACCTTCTTCCTTCTTCTCTTCTCTGTATAAATCTGTGAACAACTCTGAGCGGTCGAGTTGTGGAGTGCACATAAGGAAGAGATTACTGAATAGCCCACTCTCTCCTCTACTGATTCCACCTCATCTCATTCGGGTCACCTCTAACTCTCTCCTCACTCTTTTCTTCTCCATATAACGCTGTAAACCTCTCTGGGCGAAACAAGTTTCAGGGCAAGACATACCAAGGAAATTCTCCAGCAGCAAGGAACACAGCCCTGAGCTCCAAGATACAGGCAGCCCAAAGTCACCCCAAAACCATAGACATCCCATAACTCATTACTGGACATTTTATTGCACTCCAGAGAGAAGAAATACAGCTTCACTCACCAGAACACCGACACAAGCTTCCCTAACCAAGAAACCTTGACAAGCCACCTGTATAAACCCACACAGAGCGAGGAAACGCCACAATAAATAGAACTCCAAAAACTGCCAGAATACAGAAAGGACACCCCAAACTCAGCAATTTAACCAAGATGAAGAGACAGAGGAATACCCAGCAGATAAAGGAACAGGATAAATGCCCACCAAACCAAACAAAAGAGGAAGAGATAGGGAATCTACCTGATAAAGAATTCTGAATAATGATAGTGAAATTGATCCAAAATCTTGAAATCAAAATGGAATCACAGATAAATAGCTTGGAGACAAAGATTGAGAAGATGCAAGAAAGGTTTAACAAGGACCTAGAAGAAATAAAAGAGAGTCAATATAAAATGAATAATGCAATAAATGAAATTAAAAACACTCTGGAGGCAACAAATAGTAGAATAACAGAGGCAGAAGATAGGATTAGTGAATTAGAAGATAGAATGGTAGAAATAAATGAATCAGAGAGGATAAAAGAAAAACAAATTAAAAGAAATGAGGACAATCTCAG
>NW_011494870.1:1234283-1235682 GCF_000754665.1 Bison bison bison | reverse complement strand
CAGGGAGAAATCAAAAGCTTTACAGACAAGCAAAAGCTGAGAGAATTCAGCACCACCAAACCAGCTCTCCAACAAATACTAAAGGATTTTCTCTAGATATAAAACACAAAAACAGTGTATAAACTCGAACCCAAAACAATAAAGTAAATGGCAATGGGATCATACTTATCAGTAATTACCTTAAATGTAAATGGGTTGAATGCCCCAACCAAAAGACAAAGACTGGCTGAATGGATACAAAAACAAGACCCCTACATATGTTGTCTACAAGAGACCCACCTCAAAACAGGGGACACATACAGACTGAAAGTGAAGGGCTGGAAAAAGATTTTTCATGCAAATAGGGACCAAAAGAAAGCAGGAGTAGCAATACTTATATCAGATAAAATAGACTTTAAAACACAGGCTGTGAAAAGAGACAAAGATGGTGACTACATAATGATCAAAGGATCAATCCAAGAAGAAGATATAACAATTATAAATATATATGCACCCAACACGGGAGCACCGCAATATGTAAGACAAATGCTAACAAGTATGAAAGGAGAAATTAACAATAACACAATAATAGTGGGAGACTTTAATACCCCACTCACACCTATGGATAGATCAACTAAACAGAAAATTAACAAGGAAACACAAACGTTAAACAATACAATAGACCAGTTAGACCTAATTGATATCTATAGGACATTTCATCCCAAAACAGTGAATTTCACCTTTTTCTCAAGCACACATGGAACCTTCTCCAGGATAGATCACATCCTGGGCCATATATCTAGCCTTGGTAGATTTCAATTTTTTGAATTCATTCCAAGCATCTTTTCTGACCACAATGCAGTAAGATTAGATCTCAATTACAGGAGAAAAACTATTAAAAATTCCAACATATGGAGGATGAACAACACCCTGCTGAATAACCAACAAATCACAGAAGAAATCAAAAAAGAAATCAAAATTTACATAGAAACTAATGAAAATGAAAACACAACAACTCAAAACCTGTGCGACACTTTAAAAGCAGTCCTAAGGGGAAAGTTCATAGCAATACAGGCATACCTCAAGAAACAAGAAAAAACTCAAATAAATAACCTAACCCTACACCTAAAGCAACTAGAAAAGGAAGAAATGAAGAACCCCAGGGTTAGTAGAAGGAAAGAAATCTTAAAAATTAGGGCAGAAATAAATGCAAAAGAAACAAAAGAGACCATAGCAAAAATCAACAAAGCCAAAAGCTGGTACTTTGAAAGGATAAATAAAATTGACAAACCATTAGCCAGACTCATCAAGAAACAAAGGGAGAAAAATCAAATCAATAAAATTAGAAATGAAAATGGAGAGATCACAACAGACAACACAGAAATACAAAGGATCATGAGACTACTATCAACAATTATAT
>NW_011494870.1:1233097-1233340 GCF_000754665.1 Bison bison bison | reverse complement strand
AATATATCTACCTAAAGAAACCAAAGACCTATATATAGAAAACTATAAAACACTGGTGAAAGAAATCAAAGAGGACACTAATAGATGGAGAAATACACCATGTTCTTGGATTGGAAGAATCAATATAGTGAAAATGAGTATACTACCCAAAGCAATTTATAGATTGAATGCAATCCCTATCAAGCTACCAACGGTATTCTTCACAGAGCTAGAACAAATAATTTCACAATTTGTATGGAAATA
>NW_011494870.1:1230878-1231945 GCF_000754665.1 Bison bison bison | reverse complement strand
AGTATGGACTCTGTGGGAGAGGGAGAGGGTGGGGAGATTTGGGAAAATAGCATTGAAACATGTATAATATCATGTATGAAATGAGTCACCAGTCCAGGTTTGATGCACGGTACTGGATGCTTGGGGCTGGTGCACTGGGACAACCCAGAGGGAGGGGAGGGGAGGGAGGAGGGTGGAGGGTTCAGGATGGGGAACGTGGGTATACCTGTGGCGGATTCATTTCGATATTCGGCAAAACTAATACAATATTGTAAAGTTTAAAAATAAAATAAAATTTAAAAAAAAAAGATAGATTAAAAATAAATAACTGTTGTAAGGGGGAGGAGATTATATAAGCAGAGACTTTGAAAGGCATGGTTTCTCCTAAAAATAGCTATAGCTTCTGTGTAAAGGAGACCAGAACCTTTTGTGACACAAATTTGACCACTTTTTTGATTGTTCATAACTAAAACTAATGTTTCCATCCCAAAGAAGCAAATGTTAGTCACCCACTCATACCCGACTCTTTGTGACCCCATGGACTGCAGCCTACCAGGCTCTTCTGTCCACGAGATTTTCCAGGCAAGGATAATGGAGTGGGTTGCCATTTCCTTCTCCAGGGGATCTTCCCGACCCAGGGATCAAACCCGGGTCTCCTGCACAACAGGCATATTCTTTACTGACTGAGCTACAAGGGAAACCCAAGGATAGGGTTTAAAGGCTGTATGTAGACTGAACTTGTCCACCAAACCATTTCTACTGACTAATTTACAGTCTCAAATGCTGAGAACTCTTTTGGGGAAAGAAAAGAAATGTAGTGAGTGGGACTTCCCTGGCGGTCCACTGCTTAGGACTTCGCCATGCAAATGTGGGGAGCGTGGGTTCCATCCCTGGTCCGGAGCTAGGATCCCACATGCCTCGTGGGGCCGAAAGACCAAAACATAAAACAGAAGCAATATGGTAAAAAATGCAATAAAGACTTTAAGAACAGTCCGTGCCAAAAAAATAAATCTTAAAAAGTAAGAACATGAGTGCTGAATGGCAGATTTTTTAATTATTTTCAAGACTTGTAGTCAGTCCTCACATTA
>NW_011494870.1:1224774-1230778 GCF_000754665.1 Bison bison bison | reverse complement strand
GACTGCAGTTTGGTTGTGGGTTCTCAGCAAAGAGAAACCAAAGGGCATTGTTACAGAAAGGCCAAGTTCTTCAGTCAAGACCCCTTGAAGAGGCTAACTATGATGATTTCATGTCTGCCTGAAATTCCAAAATTAGTCATATTGTTTTTCTTAAAGGGCCAGCTACCCTTAAAGTTGGAGGTCTCTAAAATACATGAGATACAGAGTTTCATCAGTCATTTAAACCTTTCTATTAATAAACATGTGTTGATTAGGCCCTTTTCTAGGAATAAGCTCTAGTAGGAAAAACCATATATGTGGTCAGTGGCTTCCTGGGGATGAGGACAAGGGCATATACACCAGAGTGAAACAGGCTATCTCTCCAAGGGCCCTGTTTTTCCTGAGGTTACTGTATTAACATAGAGACTGAGACATTTAGACATTTCAGAAGGACTTAGGTCATATTTTAGTGATGTGATCTTTCAGGACATCAAAACCAAGGGGGGGAGATGAGATGGTGCTAGGCAGGATGACCAACTTTCCCAGATCCCATCGTCTTGTATCACAGATAATTTTCCTCTGTGCTCCTATAATGATCACATCTTAGCCCCACAAACAGGGGGAGGATTCCAACTGCACAGAATAACAGGAGCTTAGAGATGATAGAGATATAGATAGATGTATAAATGTATAGAAATATGTCAACCATCTATGTGATCCTGGGAAATAATCAAAAGACACACCCAACATGACCCCATGGATAATTTGTGGTCTATTTTTACTGTTGTTAGGATTTATTTCACCTACAGCCATCTCCTTACCGAACGTACTAGCCATGAAATCACCCATTAAGCCCCTTAACTCAATCTTTTTTTCCTTTTACCCCAAAAGAAGTGTAACCCCATAAACCACAGGCTAACTACCTCCATAATAGTTGCTAGACACAGAAATGAGACATAGCCTTAGAGACCATCTCCAGGGCAGGATAGACTAGCAAACCCAGACTGTGCAGGATTCAATCCCAACAGCGACACCATGTGGCAACAAGAGAAATGGCAATAGTATCAGTTCAGTTCAGTCACTCAATCCTGAGTCTTTGTGACCCCATGGACTGCAGCACGCCAGGCTTCCCTGTCCATCACCAACTCCCGGAGCTTACTCAAACTCACGTCCATCACGTCGGTGATGCCTTTCAACCATCTCATCCTCTCTCGTCCCCTTCTCCTCCTGCCTTCAATCTTTCCCAGCATCAGGGTCTTTTCAAATGAGTCAGTTCTTCACATCAGGTGGGCAAAGTGTTGGAGCTTCAGCTTCAGCATCAGTCCTTCCAATGAATATTCAGGACTGATTTCTTTTAGGATAGACTTGCTGGATCTCCTTGCGGTCCTAGGGACTCTCAAGAGTCTTCTCCAACACCACATTTCAAAAGCATCAATTCTTCGGCACTCAGCTTTCTTTATAGTCCAATTCTCACATCCATACATGACTACTGGAAAAAAACATAGCTTTGACTAGACAGACCTTGTTGACAAAGTAACATGTCTGCTTTTTAATATGTATAAGGGCAGGACAGACTCAAGTTCCTTCCATGTTATCAGCTTGCAAGGGTGAGTGTCAGATGAGGACCAGCACAGACCACAGACCACATCCCCCACTCCGTCACCTTGACCTGAGCCAGCCTCTGTGGCCCTTGTACACATTCACAGGAGAGACTGAGCTTCTGTTGTTGATAAAAGAGGTAGGAGCACCAGCATTATTTGGGAAGGTTATATTATCATGCTCAAATTTATAGAAAAATCTTTCTTTTCTACTTCCTGAAAGAGATAGGAGATCAATTCAGCAACCCACGACACAACAAAAACATGAAATAAGCAAACACAAAACAAAACACACAAAACAATGCCTTGCACGCACTGTCAAGACCCCTTCTCCCATTAGTGCTCCCATCTCCTTCAAACACCTTTCCAGCATCACTGCCACCTTCAATCCCCACTGCATTCCTTGTTCCCCTCTCACACCTCATCTCTTTCTCCTGCTAAAATATTAACTGCTAATTAAGGTGTCAAGTGATAGTAATGACTTCACTTGAAGACACCTGGGAGAATTAGCATTTTTTAAAATGACTTAGAACTGCCTCCCTCCTGTTGACACCTTAGGGGGCTGTCCTGCGAGCAGTCGCCACCCCTTCTTTCACTGCCCCCTCGTAAGGAGTGAGATGAGTAAAGGTTTGGCGTTCCACCTCTGAACAATGCCATCCTTTGCACTAAATGACTCTGGCCCCATGACGCCTGGTGATAGATACTCTGTGCCTAGATCTTTTAAATGAAAATTGTTTAGAATCACTATTCTTCTTTTTTTTTTTTTGTAAGTTCAGCTGTCCTGGTATCTTCTATTTAGAAATTTTTCAGATGGATAAAATCAAGATCTCCAGTCAATTGGTCAGAATTGCCCCAAAGAGCTCAAAAGCTTATGGAGAGAACACTCCATATCAGTGCCTAGGACCGAGAACCCTAATTATCACTCTGCAATTTGCTGGGGAAGACATAGCAGCAGAATCCACAACTTCTTATTTTCATAGGAATTTTCCTATTTTGATCTGAGTCCCCCAGCCAAGGATAGAGGATGATTTCAGAGAAATATGGAGCAACTCTTCTTGAAAACTGTCCAGATTTTTCCCTTAATACCCAGCATTTTATTGAAGGGTTTATATGGGTATCTCACACCACCAACCTGAGGCCCCATGGAACAAAGTCTGATTTGTCCTCCCTCGGTAGGGATTCATTAATGTTTGCTGAGTGAATACACAAATGACAAATAAATGAAAAAATGAATATATGTGGCTTCTGATAACAAGTGGCAGGCAGTGGGGGGAGAAAGGTGTTCACCAATTTAATCTTCAAAATATACCAACTACCACATGTAAAATTTGCAGGACTCCCTGCAATAAGATGGAGAAGGCAATGGCACCCCACTCCAGTACTCTTGCCTGGAAAATCCCACGGATGGAGGAGCCAGGTAGGCTGCAGTCCATGGCATCGCGAAGAGTCAGACACGACTGAGCAACTTCACTTTCACTTTTCACTTCCATGCACTGGAGAAGGAAATGGCAACCCATTCCAGTGTTCTTGCCCGGAGAATCCCAGGGACGGCTGAGCCTGGGGGGCTGCCATCTATGGGGTCGCACAAAGTCGGACACAACTGAAGTGACAGCAGCAGCAGCAGCTGCAATAAGAACATACAAGCTTGGTCAAGGGGGCATGGCCAGGCAGTACTGTGATAAGAAAGATAATTCCATGATTTGAAAATGAATTGTCACTATGCAAACATTTACGGAGGAATAAATAATAACAAACTTCTATATACTACATTTCCCCCTGGAGAAGGGAAAGCCAACCCACTCCAGTATTCTTGCCTGGAGAATCCCAAGGACAGAGGAACCTGGTGGGCTACTGTCCATAGGGCTGCACAGAGTTGGGCCAACTACATTTTAGGATGTTGCAGACTGTGTGCTTTGCACAAATCAGTACATTGAGTGTACTTTGCCTGAGAGCTAGAGATGAACTAAGAATTCTTTACCCACACATAAAATATCCACAATGTGTTTATGCCCGAATTATGTATAATGGCTTGAAGTGTGTTCCCAAATGTTCATATGTTGAGGTCTTAACCCCCAAGTACTTCAGGATGTGACTATATATGGGAATAGGACCATTACAGATATAATAGGTCAAAATGAGGTTTTACTGGAATAGGGTGAGCCCCTAATCCAATATGATTGGTGTCCTTATAAGAAAATGGAAATTTGGACACAGACACATACACTCGATATACATCCACATCATGGAAGATAAAGGCAGAAACCAGAGTGATGAGCCAGAAACCAAGGAACACCAGAGATGTCCAGTAACCTCCAGAAGCTAGGTGAAAGGACTGGACTCTTCCTCAAAGCTCTAAACAGAAGCCAACCCTGATCACACCTTTATCTCAGAGTTCTAGCCTCTAAAACAATGAGAAAATACATTTCTGTTTCTTTAAGTCACCCAGTTTGTTACAGCAGCCTCAGAAAACTAAGACACAGGGCTATCTCTTGCTCTTGCCTAACTGTCTTCTCTCATCTCTCCTACCTCTCAATTAAATGACCCCATGAATACAAATACCACCGATGCAATGGACATGAACTTGGGGAAACTTTGGGAGATAGTGAGGGACAGGGAGGCCTGGCCATGGGGTGGCATAAAGTCGGACATGACTGGGTGACTGAACAGCAACATCAACAACATGGATACAAAAGTAGTTTCTCAGTGTATATCAGCCTGGATACCTTGCTGCTGCTGCTAAGTCACTTCAGTCGTGTCCGACTCTGCGACCCCATAGACGGCAGCCCACCAGGCTGCCCCATCCCTGGGATTCTCCAGGCAAGAACACTGGAGTGGGTTGCCATTTCCTTCTCCAATGCATGAAAGTGAAAAGTGAAAGGGAAGTCGCTCAGTCGTGTCCAACTCTTAGCGACCCCATGGACTGTAGCCAGCCAGGTTCCTCCATCCGTGGGATTTTCCAGGCAAGAGTACTTAGGCCACCACAAAACCAAGTTGCATCCTCCCAAGGGGGGCAAAGTGTCCACCACATTGTATTCCCATGAGCTTCTTTTAAGACACCAGAATGCTCACCGTGTTCACTCCTGCTTCAAGCTCCATAATGTGTGTGCCAAGTTTAATCAGCTAGGCATCCTCTACACAAGCAAGAGCACCTCTCCATCTAGAGAGGCAGTATTATTTTCCTGTACCTGACTTGAATAACTAAGAATCCTTCAGGAAAGTTTAATTTATAAAGCATACAAACCCAGACATTTCCTGGAGGACAAGAGTCAAAGACAGAAGTGTTCCTGTGAAAAGATGAGCGACAGATGGGAGTCTGTCTACAGAGTGGAGACACGAGGAGATTGGGCATTTGTGATGGATCAATGCCCAGAATCAAGCCTACATCAATATTCCAGCCACAGGCTTTACAGCTGACCTAAGTCTTCTTATCTGGGACCAACCATCCCAATGAAATCAACCCAGCCCTCCATCACCCTTCTCTCCTCATATTCCCAACAAGAACCCACCAGAAAAAGTGCACTTCAGCCACTTGCTACTTACTTGACCACATGAGGATCGGTCAGTCACATAAAGGAGGACCTCCATATGGCAGGAATGGTGTGTGGGACTAAGGATAAGAAACAAAAATCCTGCTTTTCATAGACATTATTCTAAAGGGGAGAAAGAATAAGCAAGAAACATGAATAAAAACAGAATGTGTTTAGTTCAATTCAGTCGCTCAGTCATGTCCGACTCTTTGTGACCCCATGAACCACAGCATGCCAGGCCTCCCTGTCCATCATCAACTCCCAGGGTTTTCTCAAACTCATGTCCATTGACTCGGTGATGCCATCCAACCACCTCATCCTCTGTCGTCCCCTTCTCCTCCTGCCTTCAATATTTCCCAGCATCAGGGTCTTTTCAAATGAGTCAGTTCTTCACATCAGGTGGCCAAAGTATTGGAGTTTCTGCTTCAACATCAGTCCTTCGAATGAATATTCAGCACCGATTTCCTTTAGGATGAACTGGTTAGATCTCCTTGCAGTCCAAGGGACTCTCAAGAGTCTTCTCCAACACCACAGTTCAAAAGCATCAATTCTTCGGTGATCAGCTTTCTTTACAGTCCAACTCTCACATCCATACATGACCACTGGAAAAACCATAGCCTTGACTAGACAGACCTTTGTTGGCAAAATAATGTCTCTGCTTTTGCATATGCTATCTAGGTTGGTCATAACTTTTCTTCCAAGGAGTAAGCATCTTTTAATTTCATGGCTATAATCACCATCTGCAGTGATTTTGGAGCCCCCAAAAATAAAGTCTGTCACTGTTTCCACTGTTTGCCCATCTATTTGCCATGAAGTGATGGGACCAGATGCCATGATCTTTGTTTTCTGAATGTTGAGCTTTAAGCCAACTTTTTCACGCTCCTCTTTCACTTTCATCAA